>NC_086447.1:681215514-681515514 GCF_028390025.1 Pseudophryne corroboree | reverse complement strand
TGTGCCGAGCGCAGCAGTATGCCCGAAGCATGGTGAGCAAAGTGAGCCATGCGAGGGGACATGGTGCACTAATTGGGGTTCCCCGTCACTTTACAAAGAAATCTACACCAAAAAAAGTTTTTAAAAACTTGGGTCGACCTTTTTCCATGTCGACCTTGTTCATATCGACCTAATGACCATATCGACCTAGTGACCATGTCGACCTAATGCATGTCGACCAATAGTGGTCGACCTAATGACCTATACCCATAACTGCAATGTAATGGTGTGCTGGGCATAAACAGTATGCTAGTGAAGGGACTTGCATTTAATTGGGGACCTTGTTTATGGGCTGCAAGCTTATAGGTTTTGATCAAAATATGAACAAAGGGATATTAAGAATAAGATGTGTGCTGCAGAGACATGGGGGTCTGTTCACAGAGCAGAGAAAATCAGGATTTTCTCTGCTTTGTGCTACTCACAGAGTGGGTAACCGTGAAGAAGTTCATTATTTTTCCAGCTTCACCACGCTCCGCAGCGGAATCGCATCACCATATAGTATGGTAAGTGCGATTCATTAAAGGACAGAAAGCTCTTCTTTCTCTTACGTCCTAGAGGATGCTGGGGACTCCGTAAGGACCATGGGGATAGACGGGCTCCGCAGGAGACATGGGCACTTTAAGAAAGACTTTAGATCTGGTGTGCACTGGCTCCTCCCTCTATGACCCTTCTCCAGACCTCAGTTTGATACTGTGCCCAGAGGAGATGGGTGCACTTCAGGGAGCTCTCCTGAGCTTCCTGACAGAAAGTATATTTCTTAGGTTTTTTATTTTCAGGGAGCCTGCTGGCTCTGTCCTGTATCGAGGGACTGAGGGGAGAGAAGCAGACCTACTTCTGTGAGTTTCAAGGCTCTACTTCTTAGGCTACTGGACACCATTAGCTCCAGAGGGAGTCAGAACACAGGTCTCACCCTGGAGTTCGTCCCGGAGCCGCGCCGCTGTCCTCCTCACAGAGCCGGAAGATAGAAGCCTGGTGAGTATGAGAAGAAAAAGAAGACTTCAGAGGCGGCAGAAGACTTCATGATCTTCACTGAGGTAACGCACAGCAGTTCAGCTGTGCGTCATTGCTCCCACACACCTCACACGTGGCAGTCACTGTAAGGGCGCAGGGGGGGCGCCCTGGGCAGCATATAAACCTCTTTCTGGCAAAAGAGATATATATACAGCTAGGCACTGTATATATAAAGAGCCCCGCCAGTTTTTATTATATTTAAGCGGGACAGAAGCCCGCCGCCTCCCTCAGCACTCACCAGCGCCATTTTCTCCACAGCACAGCTGAGAGGAAGCTCCCCGGACTCTCCCCTGCTTATCCACGGTGAAAGGGGGTTTCAGAGAAGAGGGGGGGGGGGGGCACATAATTGGCAGCAAATAATAGTGTTACAGCGCTACTGGGTAAACACATTGTGTGTTTTTCCTGGGATATTAGCGCTGGGTGTGTGCTGGCATACTCTCTCTCTGTCTCTCCAAAGGGCCTTGTGGGGGAACTGTCTTCAGATAAGAGGATTCCCTGAGTGTGTGGTGTGTCGGTATGTGTGTGTCGACATGTCTGAGGTAAAAGGCTCTTCTAAGGAGGAGATGGAGCAAATGTGTGTGTGTGTGGTGTCTCCGTCAACAACGCCGACATCTGACTGGATATGTGGAATTAAGTGCTGAGGTAAATTTATTGCACAAAAGATTAGAGAACAGACAGGGAATCTACCCATGTCTGTCCCTATGTCACAGGGACCTTCAGAGTCTCAAAACGCCCACTATCCAAAATAATAGACACTGATACTGACACGGAGTCTGACTCGAGTGTCGACTACGATGATGCAAAGTTACAGCCAAAACTGGCAGAAAAGTATTCAATATATGATTATTGTAATAAAAGATGTTTTGCATATCACTGATGACCCATCTGTCCCTGACACGAGGGTACACATATAAGGTCAGATCCCCAAAGGAAGGGGAAAGAAAAAAAGAAATCAGCTATTCATGCGGTGCACACAACCCCATATCTACTATATTAAAGATATTTTCTTTATTGATAATTCGTTAAAAATCCCTATATTGTTCACACATATAGGCAAAAATGCCACAATTAATGTTTATTAATTTCATATATAATTAAAATGTTTTTTCAGACTGGTATTGTCCTTTAGTCAGAATCAAGCGAAGTAATAAAAGATAGTAAGGAAAGTGAAAAAGAATAGAAATAAGTGAATAAAGATTAAAAACAACGCTAGTGTGTCGAGTGCATTTTGTAGTAGTATTATTCAATAATCCTAATATGCGTAGACCGTACTAATTCCTACTATATTGTACTGAGATTAAACGTTCTCACTGGGAGATCAGTGGATAATTGAGTCCAATAGGATTCAATAATAGAATGTAATCCAAAAGTACAGTATACTGTATTCATAAATGTGATGATCAATGTGCATCAATCTACAGATAGCTTCAACAGAAGACATATACTGTATTTTAATAATAATTAGGGATTCCACAAGATCCTCCCCATGGGATATTGCATATTATGCCTGCATAAATGAATTGCTGAAAAAGATTTATTGTGTGTTTGATTATTGTACAACAAATATATATGAGGTAAAAATCCAAATCACTCAATGAGATAGCTAAAGTTTTTTTACATAGCCCACATTTCGTGTCATATCGGCAAAGTTGCCTCGGTGGTACTGGCAATACAGACTGTGAATCTGCTGTGAGAAGCTATTGGTGTAATATCATATGTTGTTAAATCACTATATTGTGTTTTCCATATGATCTGCAGCTCAAAAAGGACCTGAGTATGGTCAGTTAATTAAATAATTGGGGCTGATAAGCACACCTATCTGATCATATAATGCCACACTTAATATGTTATACACACTATATACGTGTCAGTGTCCACTCTGCAGTTATAAATGGTGCCTCTCTAATCAAATTAATGCTTTCTCCTGCTGATATTACGCAGTTCACAGTATCATAATTCAGGTCTTTATTCACATGAACCCATATGTTTATATATTTAGCATTAAAATGATAGGATTATTAATTACTGCAGCTGCTACCGCATACTTCAGAGTATCATTGCGGATATTCAATAACCTCATATGTTATACAGCTAAATCAGCATATTTGATATGCCATTAGGTATTCACTCTAATGGTTCCTATATGATACAGCACGTCATTGGGATATCAGCAAAGGAAGTACTTAATTCCTATATCTGCTGCCGTAAAATTGGCAGTGCCGTCATAGATTTCCTATTTCTGACAATCACATATATTATACAGCCAGGCAATTGCACGTCAGTGGGATGTCAGCAAATTGTAGCAATTCCCCTAAGTACGGTACACATATGCATTAATAGGACATTATTTCTAACATTTATATTCTGCACACTAGACACACTAGCTCAAGGCCAATGCACATTTCGCTTATAGGCTTCCTCAGGGCACTACTATAGGGGAATTGCTACAATTAGCCTGTAGACAGCGTCTCAGACGAGCGGTGCAACTGCCCGTCTGGCTGTAAAATACATGTGATTATTAGAAATAGGATATCTATGACGGCACTGCCAATTTACGGAAGCAGCTATAGGAATTAAGAACTGCCTTTGCTGACATCCCACTGACGTGCAATTGCCCGTCTGGCTGTATAATATATGTGATTGTCAGAAATAGGAAATCTATGACGGCACTGCCAATTTTACGGCAGCAGATATAGGAATTAAGTACTTCCTTTGCTGATATCCCAATGACGTGCTGTATCATATAGGAACCATTAGAGTGAATACCTAATGGCATATCAAATATGCTGATTTAGCTGTATAACATATGAGGTTATTGAATATCCGCAATGATACTCTGAAGTATGCGGTAGCAGCTGCAGTAATTAATAATCCTATCATTTTAATGCTAAATATATAAACATATGGGTTCATGTGAATAAAGACCTGAATTATGATACTGTGAACTGCGTAATATCAGCAGGAGAAAGCATTAATTTGATTAGAGAGGCACCATTTATAACTGCAGAGTGGACACTGACACGTATATAGTGTGTATAACATATTAAGTGTGGCATTATATGATCAGATAGGTGTGCTTATCAGCCCCAATTATTTAATTAACTGACCATACTCAGGTCCTTTTTGAGCTGCAGATCATATGGAAAACACAATATAGTGATTTAACAACATATGATATTACACCAATAGCTTCTCACAGCAGATTCACAGTCTGTATTGCCAGTACCACCGAGGCAACTTTGCCGATATGACACGAAATGTGGGCTATGTAAAAAAACTTTAGCTATCTCATTGAGTGATTTGGATTTTTACCTCATATATATTTGTTGTACAATAATCAAACACACAATAAATCTTTTTCAGCAATTCATTTATGCAGGCATAATATGCAATATCCCATGGGGAGGATCTTGTGGAATCCCTAATTATTATTAAAATACAGTATATGTCTTCTGTTGAAGCTATCTGTAGATTGATGCACATTGATCATCACATTTATGAATACAGTATACTGTACTTTTGGATTACATTCTATTATTGAATCCTATTGGACTCAATTATCCACTGATCTCCCAGTGAGAACGTTTAATCTCAGTACAATATAGTAGGAATTAGTACGGTCTACGCATATTAGGATTATTGAATAATACTACTACAAAATGCACTCGACACACTAGCGTTGTTTTTAATCTTTATTCACTTATTTCTATTCTTTTTCACTTTCCTTACTATCTTTTATTACTTCGCTTGATTCTGAATAAAGGACAATACCAGTCTGAAAAAACATTTTAATTATATATGAAATTAATAAACATTAATTGTGGCATTTTTGCCTATATGTGTGAACAATATAGGGATTTTTAACGAATTATCAATAAAGAAAATATCTTTAATATAGTAGATATGGGGTTGTGTGCACCGCATGAATAGCTGATTTCTTTTTTTCTTTCCCCTTCCTTTGGGGATCTGACCTTATACCTTGACCTAAATCAGTTGGTAGCACCTATAATCACCTTGTTAATGTTCCACAATTTATGCACTTAATAGTGACAGTGGCATTAATTTATGTAAAGGTATCCCAAACATACAAATTACTTGGAAAATTATATCTTGGTGCGGGTTACCCCCCAACCTGGAGGAGAGTCATACTCTCTCCATTGTTTGGGAAACCTGAAAACGAGGGTACACATGTTTAAGGGGAAGAAAGCTGAGATAACATTTCTCATACGTCCTAGAGGATGCTGGGGACTCCAAAAGGACCATGGGGTATAGGCGGATCCGCAGGAGCTTGGGCACACTATAAAGACTTAAACTGGGTGTGAACCGGCTCCTCCCTCTATGCCCCTCCTCCAGACCTCAGTTAGACTTTGTGCCCAGGAGTGATGGGACACACACTAGGGGAGCTCTCCTGAGTTTCTCTAAAAGACTTTATGTTAGGCTTTTTATTTTCAGGGAGACCTGCTGGCTACAGGCTCCCTGCATCGTGGGACTGAGGGGAGAGAAGCAGGACCTACTTCTTCTTAGTTCAAGGGCTCTGCTTCTCGGCTACTGGACACCATTAGCTCCAGAGGGTTCGATCACTTGGTGCGCCTAGCTGCTTGTTCCCGGAGCCACGCCGTCACCCCCCTCACAGAAGCCAGAAGATAGAAGTGGCGTGAGTATTAGAAGAACAGAAGACTTCAGTGACGGCAGAAGACTTCAGTAACGGAGGTACAGCGGTCGCACTGCGCTCCATGCTCCCACACACTAATAGCACTCACAGGGTGCAGGGCGCTGGGGGTGGAGCGCCCTGGGCAGCAGGTTGCTGATTTCTTCTTCAGGCTGGCGTAAAAGCTTATCGGTACCAGGGTATCGTGTATCATACTCCCGCCAGCATATAACTGCGCGCTGTGCGCCATTACTTCCCCGCCGCCAGCTCCCACGGGTACAGGGCGCTGGGGGGGGGAGCGCCCTGGGCAGGCATTTTACACTTATTTCTTTTACTCTCTGGCGGTGCCTGGGCTCTGTGTCCCGGACGCCCGCCAGCATGTGATAGCGCACTACGCGCCATTTCTTCCCCGCCGGCTCTCTCGGGTGCAGGGCGCTGGGGGGGGGGGGGGAGCGCCCTGGGCAGGCATTTTACACTTATTTCTTTTACTCTCTGGCGGTGCCTGGGCTCCGTGTTCTGGACGCCCGCCAGCATGTGATAGCGCACTACGCGCCATTTCTTCCCCGCCGGCTCTCTCGGGTGCAGGGCGCTGGGGGGGGGAGCGCCCTGGGCAGCATATTACAGGATTGGTTATGCGAAAGGCCCGGGGCTCCGTGTCCCGGACCACCGTCAGCATGTAATAGCACAGTGTTTTAATGCTATATGGTTTTTATATGGCATTATGTTTGATGATGGACGCATGCTCACTCTTATGTTACATAAATTCACTTTTCCCTGTTGTACCCACTATTGGTTAGTCGACATATGTCGGCAGGTGTGAGGGCTTTGTCATAAGCTGCTGTGGGGATAACTGTCGGCTTCGCCGCGGTATGGCGGTACTTGATTCGGAAAATTAAGTATTAGCAAATGGGTGTTTGTGTGCTTAAACAGTAAACACGATACGGGAGATACAGTTTTATGGATGCCCTGTCGGCATCAACAGTGTTTCCTGGGTAATGAATTATCAGGCTGTTATTGCCTTGTACCTATTTATATATATGTATATGTATATTCATACGTATATGGGGGGGGAGTGTTATCAGAATTGTATTTGTATGCTTCCCTCAGACCCCTCGGGATTCCGTGGTTATTATGATTATTTTTTGCCCACTTACTATTCCTTGCTGTCGACATTTACTAAGTTTCTGTTGACCATAACGTTCCTGATAGATCCACATCGGGGGCATGTCAGTACATGGTCGTACACAGTCGCAACACATTACTGTCACTAGGAACCTGACAGGTCTGGACAATCCACTTGCGTATAGGTTATATCTATATGTGTATATATGTAGATATAGGTTATATATGCATGGTTAGGATATGTGTGTTTTATTGTGTATTACATGATGTATATCCATGAATGCTGAAATAATGGTATTCTTATCATGTGCTGATCGCTCTGTTGATTAAGCTATAGATTGGCCGGGAAGAGTTGGTTTCGATCCTCTCAAGGGGGTAAATTTACTAAGGTCCCGATTTTGACCGAGATGCCGTTTTTTCATCAAAGTGTCATCTCGGTAATTTACTAAACTCAAATCACGGCAGTGATGAGGGCATTCGTAATATTTGGAAGTCCTAGGAAAAAAATCACGAATGAATACACCATCGGTCAAAACGCGGCTGTTTAAGTATGAATCTCGGTCATTTACTAAGAAGTGCAAAGCAAAAAAAAACAAAACACTGCCGTGAAAAATTACAACTCGTAAAAAAGTGCTTAAAAAAAACAGACCTGCTTTTTTTATTCGTGATTGGATAGGCATGCACGGATCCATGAGATCCGTGCATGTATATCAGTGGGAAGGGGTGGGAAAGTGATTATTTTCTCCAAAAAAATTGCGTGGGGTCCCCCCTCCTAAGCATAACCAGCCTCGGGCTCTTTGAGCCGATCCTGGTTGCAGAAATATGGGGGGGGAAATGACAGGGGTTCCCCCATATTTAAGCAACCAGCATCGGGCTCTGCGCCTGGTCCTGGTTCCAAAAATACGGGGGACAAAAAGAGTAGGGGTCCCCCGTATTTTTAAAACCAGCACCGGGCTCCACTAGCTGGACAGATAATGCCACAGCCGGGGGTCACTTTTATATAGTGCCCTGCGGCCGTGGCATCAAAAATCCAACTAGTCACCCCTGGCCGGGGTACCCTGGGGGAGTGGGGACCCCTTCAATCAAGGGGTGTCCCCCCCAGCCACCCAAGGGCCAGGGGTGAAGCCCGAGGCTGTCCCCCCCCATCCAATGGGCTGCGGATGGGGGGGCTGATAGGCTTTTGTGATAATGAAAAGATATTGTTTTTAGTAGCAGTACTACAAGGCCCAGCAAGCCTCCCCCGCATGCTGGTACTTGGAGAACCACAAGTACCAGCATGCGGCGGAAAAACGGGCCCGCTGGTACCTGTAGTACTATTACTAAAAAAATACCCAAAAAAAGACAAGACACACACACCGTGAAAGTAAAGATTTATTACATACATGCACACAAACATACATACATACTTACCTTATGTTCACACGCAGGTCGGTCCTCTTCTCCAGTAGAATCCAAGGGGTACCTGTTGAATAAATTCTACTCACCAGATCCAGGGTCCCAGGGTCCGCGGGGCAACCATTTGTAATCCAGGTACTTGAATAAAATAACAAAACGGAGAGCCGAGCCACGCACTGAAAGGGGCCCCATGTTTTCACATGGGACTCCTTTCCCCGAATGCCAGAAACCCACTCTGACTGATGTCTAAGTGGGTTTCTTCAGCCAATCAGGGAGCGCTACGTTGTAGCACCCTCCTGATCGGCTGTGTGCTCCTGTACTGTATGACAGGCGGCACACGGCAGTGTTACAATGTAGCGCCTATGCGCTCCATTGTAACCAATGGTGGGAACTTTCTGCCCTGCGGTTGACCTAAAGTGACGTCACCGCTGAGCAGAAAGTTCCCACCATTGGTTACAATGGAGCGCATAGGCGCTACATTGTAACACTGCCGTGTGCCGCCTGTCACTCAGTACAGGAGCACACAGCCGATCAGGAGAGTGCTACAACGTGGCGCTCCCTGATTGACTGAAGAAACCCACTTAGACAGAAGTCAGAGTGGGTTTCTGGCATTCGGGGAAAGGAGTCCCATGTGAAAACATGGTGCCCCTTTCAGTTCGTGGCTCGGGTATCCGTTTTGTTATTTTATTCAAGTACCTGGATTACAAATGGTTGCCCCGAGGACCCTGGGACCCGGGATCTGGTGAGTAGAATTTATTCAACAGGTACCCCTTGGATTCTACTGGAGAAGAGGACAGACCCTCGTGTGAACATAAGGTAAGTATGTATGTATGTTTGTGTGCATGTATGTAATAAATCTTTACTTTCATGGTGTGTGTGTCTTGTCTTTTTTTGGGTATTTTTTTAGTAGTAGTACTACAGGTACCAGCGGGCCCGTTTTTCCGTCGCATGCTGGTACTTGTGGTTCTCCAAGTACCAGCATGCGGGGGAGGCTTGCTGGGCCTTGCAGTACTGCTACTAAAAACAATATCTTTTCATTATCACAAAAGGCTATCAGCCTCCCCATCCGCAGCCCATTGGATGGGGGGGGACAGCCTCGGGCTTCACCCCTGGCCCTTGGGTGGCTGGGGGGGGGACCCCTTGATTGAAGGGGTCCCCACTCCCCCAGGGTACCCCGGCCAGGGGTGACTAGTTGGATTTTTGATGCCACGGCCGCAGGGCACTATATAAAAGTGACCCCCGGCTGTGGCATTATCTGTCCAGCTAGTGGAGCCCGGTGCTGGTTTTAAAAATACGGGGGACCCCTACTCTTTTTGTCCCCCGTATTTTTGGAACCAGGACCAGGCGCAGAGCCCGATGCTGGTTGCTTAAATATGGGGGAACCCATGTCATTTTTTCCCCCATATTTCTGCAACCAGGATCGGCTCAAAGAGCCCGAGGCTGGTTATGCTTAGGAGGGGGGACCCCACGCATTTTTTTTTTAAGTTTTACAGTGTTTATTTAAAAAAAAAAATGAACCCCAGCACGGATCACACAGATCCGGCCGAGATTCATTGTGATAAAGTCGGCAGTGTTTTGCTAATCACTGCCGTAAAAAACGGGGAAAAAACACGAATGACATCGACATCGGAACAAATGAAAAATCCGAATACGACAGCTTAGTAAATTAGGCGTAATAAATTCAAAAAGTTGCAGTTTTACACTTTCGATGTCATTCGTGATTGAACTTTGACCTTTTTCCGAAAATTACGAATGTTAGTAAATTTACCCCAAGGAGTCCAAATATTCTTCTCTTCACAAAGCGGAGAAAAAATCATGACAGTCAACTCCTGGTCGACGCAGAGCCCGGTCGCAAAGGGATCATACACAGACAGCTAAGTGAAATTTTATTTCTATACTTTGACCGTATTCGCACTGTATGCACTTGAGGGACTGTGGTGTTCGGGTAGGCATCCGACAAAATTGCCCTACCCAGAGTGGGTAGGCTTGCCTATGTTTATTCTACCGTATAACGGGGGTCATTCCGAGTTGTTCGCTCGCAAGTGAATTTTAGCAGATTTGCTCATGCTAAGCCGCCGCCTACTAGGAGTGAATCTTAGCATCTTAAAATTGCGAACGATGTATTCGCAATATTGCGATTACACACCTCGTAGCAGTTTCTGAGTAGCTTCAGACTTACTCGGCATCTGCGATCATTTCACTGCTTGTCGTTCCTGGTTTGACGTCACAAACACACCCAGCGTTCGCCCAGACACTCCCCCGTTTCTCCGGCCACTCCTGCGTTTTTTCCGGAAACGGTAGCGTTTTTTCCCACACGCCCATAAAACGGCCTGTTTCCGCCCAGTAACACCCATTTCCTGTCAATCACATTACGATCGCCAGAACGATGAAAATGCCGTGAGTAAAATTCCTAAGTGCATAGCAAATTTACTTGGCGCAGTCGCAGTGCGGACATTGCGCTTGCGCATTAAGCGGAAAACCGCTGCGATGCGAAGATTTTTACCGAGCGAACAACTCGGAATGACCCCCAACATTACAGCAGGCTGCCACGTGACAGCAGGAGGTGTGACCGGAAAAATGCGGAGGATGTCTCCAGGAGATGCTGGTGGGAGGTATACAGCTGTTTGGTGTGGCCTATGGTCAGTCAATCTCGGCAGATACCTCTGGTAGGTCTAGCTTCGTGAGTTAGCCTCCTTCGCAACGGTTGGTGACGCATTCTTTTGTGGGATGCAGTCGTTTTAACTGGTTCGATACTGTTCTTTTTTTCCTTTTCTGTGCAGACAGTGGAAGGTGAAAAGGTAAGTGTCCTGCAGCCTTGTTAGGTTAGCAGAAGTGGATGTCGTTTTCTGTTCCACTACATTCACCACTTGTCGCTGAGTCTATCGGGCTGGTCCTCACTCCGGTGAGCACTCGTCTACTAATTTTCAGTTAGTCCAGGAATAGACTAGGACCTGTGAGTTATTTATAGAATCCAAAGGGGGACATTCTGACTTACGGTTGTTTCCCCTTCCTGTTTTTTCTAACAGATCTTGCCGTTCCCCTCTGGAAGGGGAGGTAGTACGCGACGCCATACAGAGGTGCGTCAGGTTCAGGACATTGTCTGATTGTCCCTGTATAAAGGGGCAAGTTGTTGTTTCTCTCTGCTTGTTCTTCGGCACAGGGATTGACTGTTGTTCCCAACGACGCAGAGGTCGAAAGTGGCTTTCAGAGTAGATACTGACCGGTTAAGGTTCGGCGTTTTTCCTGTGGAAAGAGGTCTGAGGATCCAGAGTTGGATCGGCTTTGAGGTGACACCTCATCAATATGTCCTATTAATAAGACAGATGGGTGCGGCCTAAGAGGTTTTTTTTTGGTGAGCAGGTCTAATACCAGAGTGGTGTTCAAGGGACCAGTTGAAGTGTGTTCCGGGTCTCACATGCGCATGCACCGGAATATAATCCTAACGGCCAGGACATCGCTCCTGTGGTGTCGGCTCGGTTCTCTCCTTCTAGAGGAATGAAGGTTCGGGATCCAGGTTTAGATCCTGGTGTCCGTGCATACAGATCTCCGAAGCTGGGGAGCGGTCCTTTGCAAGGGACGTATTTCCGGAGGATAAGGTCAAGTTGGGAAGCTTGTCTGTTATAAGCTTTCTTGAATTAAGAGCTATTTTCGACGACCGTATTCTTCGTGTTCTACCCGTGTTAGTTCTGCCAGACGACTTGTCAGCAGGGGCGTAAGTGAGCCGCTATGGCGGAACGAGGAGCAAAGCGGCAATGGCGGAAGATGCACAGTTTGCAGTTGAGTGGGATGTCTGGTAAACGCTATGTTAGCAGTCTTTGTTCCGGAGGTGGATGGCGGTAAAATAGATTTCCTCTGCTGACACGATCTCCAACTGGAAAAAATTCAGTCGTCATCGAGAAGTTTTCCCAGACGTGCCAAGCCTTTGAGGAGTGTAGCAATTGGACATGTTGGCATCTCGCCTCAACGAGAGGCCTCGGGGTGATTGTTCCAGGTCAAGGGACACTCAAGATATATCAGGGGCCATCCTCGGGACACCGTGGGTGTTTTTAGTCAGTCTATGTGGCCTCTCTGCTTTCACTTTTCGGACGATGGTAAGCGTAAGAGAATCAAAGTTTCCGGTGATCCTCTTGAATCCGGTCTAGTCAGTGAGGGTTGGCTATCCAGTTTTCCATGGTTTACTCATAGAAGATTACTGCCCTCTTCCTCTACGTGAGGTTATGTTACAACTAGATCACGGCGTGTAGCATGACTTACCGTGGCTGCGTCTGATGGCGGGGCCATTGAATGCCATATCCTAAGCCGAACGGGTGTTCCCAGTGAGGTCGTTTCCTCAATTCTTCAGGCTAGGAGAGAACTAACGGTAAAGTGTTACCACCGTAGTTGGAGTAGTTATGTGTCTTGGGTGTATCCAGGAAGGCTCCTATGGCAGACTTTCAGCTAGGTCGCGCTTATCCATACTTTACTAGCCGGTGTGAATGTAAGCCTAATAAGTTTCTTTACAAGATTTCTCTCTTGGAAAGTGGTCATGCTATTGGCTTTGACGTCCGCAAGGCGTGTGTCGGAAGTGGTGGTTTTGTCTCACGAGTGCTTTGTTGATCTTTCAGGTGGATAGAGAGGAATTGAGTACTCGCTTGGTAGTTCTACCAAGAGTTGTTTCTGGGTTTCGCAGAAATCGGCCTATTTTGATGCCGGTGGTTAATTAGGCATTAGCTGATTCAAATTCCCTCGATCTAGCCAGGGTTTTGAGTATGTAGGTCGCCAATTTTGGCTCAGTTTGGAGAAACAGAGGCTCTGTTTGTCTGGTATGTTCCCAACATGGTTTGGGAGACTGCGTTCTGCAGTCTGTTTCACGCTGAAGCTGTGATGCGGTTTGGCATGTTCATTCTACGGCTGGATTGCCGTTACCGAAGTCGGTGGAGGCCCATTCTAGTGGAAAGATGGGCTCTTCTTGGGCTGATGCCTGAGGAGTTTCGGCGGTTCAACTTTGCCGAGCGGATTCTGGGTCGGGATCAAACGCTTTTGCTATGCTCTGCAAGTTTGATGCCCTGTTTTTTGGGGACCTTTGTTGCTCATTCGGTGCTGCAGAGTCGTCCGCACTCTCCCGCCCGTTTTGGAGCTTTGGTATAAACCCCATGGTCCTTTTGGAGTCCCCAGCATCCTCTAGGACGTATGAGAAAATAGGATTTTGGTACCTACCGGTAAATCCTTTTCTCTTAGTCCATAGAGGATGCTGGGCGCCCGTCCCAGTGCATACTGTGTCTGCAGTTATTGCTTTTGGTTACACCCTGGTGGTGTTTTTTCTGTCAGGCGGTTGATACCGTTGTTCATGACATGGCATGCGGGGTCTTATTTTTGCTTATGTGGACACACGCTTTGTGTTACATATTCTCTCAGCATCTGGCTGGGTTTTGTTCATGCCGTTGGCTGGTATTCTACTGAATGCCACGCTCTGCGGTGGGTTTGAGGTGTGAGCTGGTATGACACTCACCGTGTTATAACAATAAATTCTTTCCTCGAAATGTCCATCTCTCCTGGGCACAGTTTTCTAACTTAGGTCTGGAGGAGGGGCATAGAGGGAGGAGCCGGTTCACACCCAGTTTAAGTCTTTATAGTGTGCCCAAGCTCCTGCGGATCCGTCTATACCCCATGGTCCTTTTGGCGTCCCCAGCATCCCCTACGGACTAAGAGAAAAGGATTAGGTACCAAAATCCTATTTCCCCCCCCTCTCATGAACCAAATGAATTGTGTGAAAAAGAGCGTGAATCTCCAGACAAGAAACTGCAGTTTCCCAAAAGAATTCTCATGGCGTATCCTTTCCCTGCTAGGGCCAGGATACGATGGGAATCCCCCCCTAGGGTGGACAAGGTGATGACAAGTTTACCCAAAAGGTAGCGCTGACATACCAAGATACAGCTACCCTCAGGGATCCTGCAGATAGCATGCAGAGAAGTACTTTGAAGTCCATTTACACACATTCTGGTATACTACTCAGACCGGCGATTGTGTCGGCAGGGGTTTATAGCGCTGTAGCAGCGTGGACAGATACCTTATCAGCGGAGATTGAAACCCTAGATAAGGATACCATATTATTGACCCTAGGATATATAAAAGATGCTGTCTTATTTATAAGACATGCTCAAAGAGACATTGGTCTACTGGGTTCTAGAGTCAACGCTATGTCGATTTCTGCTAGATGTGTCCTGTGAAACATGCAATGGACAGGTGATGCCGACTAAAAGAGGCATATGGAGGTTTTACCTTACAAGGGTGAGGAATTGTGTGGAGAAGGGCTCTCGGACCTGGTCTCCACAGCTATAGCTTTTAAATCTGATCTTTTGCCTTATTATCCCTCACAGCCTAAGAAAGCACGACATTATCAAATGCAGTCCTTTCGGTCGCAGAAAAACAAGAAAGTACGAGGAGCGTACTTTCTTACCAGAGGTAAGGGCGCAGGGCACAGCTAGTTCCCAGGAACAGAAGTCCTCCCCGGCCTCTACTAAATACACCGCATGACACTGGGGCTCCGCTAAGGGAGTCCGCCCCAGTGGGAGCATGTCTTTGACTCTTCAGCCACATCTGAGTTCACTCACAGGTGGATCCCTGGGCAATAGAAATTGTTTCTCAGGGTTACAAGCTGGAATTCGGAGAGGTGCCTCCTCGCCGGTTTTCCTTATTGGCCCTACCGGCTTCTCACCCAGAAAGGGAGATAATATTAAATACAATTCACACATTGTATCTCCAACAGGTGGTACTCAAGGTTCCCCTCCTTCAACAAGGGAGGGGATATTACTCAACCTTGGCTGTAGTCCCGAAACCGGACGGTTCGGTCAGACCTATTTTAAAATTAAAATCTCTGAACCTATACTTGAAAAGGTTCAAATTCAAGGTGGAATCGCTCAGAGCGATCATCGCCAGCCTGGAAGGGGGGGATTTTATGGTGTATCTAGACATAAAGGCTGCATACCTTCATGTTCCCATTTATCCACCCCATCAGGCGTACCTGAGAATTACGGTACAGTATTGTCATTGCCAATTTCAGGGTAATTGGCGGAAATGATGGTGCTCCTACGCAAGCAAGGAGTCACAATTATCCCATACTTGGATGCAGTGCTTAAAGTGGTCCTAGAGAGGTGGTGGAACTCACCCCCCTCCCCACGGCGCCCATGAAATAAAGGTATTGCGTGCGCCGTAGGCGCGCGCAGCAAAAAGGGGGTGTGGTCTCAAAAAGAAAGGGGCGTGATCACACAATAGTAATAATGCCCACAGTAGTAGTACCCAAGTGGAAATTTTGAAGTGGGGGTATGGAAAAGTGAAGGGTGCAATTATGTGCGCGCCGAAGGCGCGCGCACTCCTGACAAGGGGGCGTGGCCACACAAAAGGGGGCGTGCCCTTCAGTGTAGTTTACCACACCATATACCCCTTATACACATTATGCACCACAATAGTAGGACCCCTTTCACATTATAGCTCACAGTATGAGCCGAAATTCACATTTATACCACACAGTATGAGCCAAATTCACATTATACCACACAGTATGAGCCAAGTTCACATTACACCACACAGTATGAGCCATATTCACATTACACCACACGGTATGAGCCGAAAATTCACATTACACCACACAGTATGAGCCGAAATTCACATTACACCACACAGTATGAGCCGAAATTCACATTATAGCACACGGTATGAGCCGAAATTCACATTATAGCACACAGAATGAGCCAAAATTCACATTATAGCACAGAGAATGAGCCGAAATTCACATTATAGAGTGACAGAGTGACAGGGAGAGTGACAGCAGGGACATGGAAAGTGACAGCAGGGACATGGAAAGTGACAGCAGGGGAATACAGTAGGGACTAGGGAGAGAGAAAGGCAGCAGGTTAGATTACCTGTTTAGCAGCGGCGGTGGTCTGTGGTGCTGTGGATGAGTAGGCTGTGGTAGGCGTGACGTGGAGGAGGCTGTGGGCCTCGGAGATAGTGCGGAGGAGGAGGCTGTGGGTGCGCAGAGGTCCGAGGGCGGGGCGGCAGAAGAGGCTGAGGGCGGCTGCAATGGATCTGGAACCAGGCTGGCTTTATTATCCCTGCCGCCGCATCGAGCTCCTGTGACCACGGCGCTAATATTTCAAAACTGCTGCGGACCGGCAGCCAATCAGCGACAGATTTGAACTAGTAGTGCCGCGGTCACAGAAGCTCGATGCAGCGGCAGGGATAATAAAGCCGGCCTGGTCCCAGATCCGCTGCAGCTGGGAGTCTGGAACCTGGGCTTCCAGTGCGGCGGCGATGGTAGGGGCGGAGCGACAGAGGGAGGACCGGGAACGCAGCTTCTTTGTCGGCCCATACAGTAATGCCCCCAGCAGTAGCATCCCTTATACAATGCCCACAGTAGTAGTGCCCCTTATGCAATGCCCCCAACAGTAGTGCCCCTTATGAAGTGCCCCCTTTACAATGCCCTCATTAGCTGTGCACCCCATCAGTAATGCCCTTAATGGTAATGCCCCTGTGTAGTATTGCCCCTAGTCGTTTAGCCCCAGTAGTCATGCCCATACTGGTAATGCCCCTGCAGTTATGACCCCAGCAATTTACTCCCCCCCCTCTAGTTTAGCCTCTGAGTGGTAATGCCCCCAGTAGTTTTGCCCTCATGTAGTTTGCCCCATGTAGTTTAGCCCCCAGTGGTAATGCCCCCTGCAGTTGTGCCCCCAGTTGTTTAGCCCCTGTAGTTTAGCCCCCATGTAGTTTGCCAAAGTTAGTAATGTCCCCAGTAGTTTGCCCCCTTGTAGTTATACCCCCAGTAGTTTAGCTCCTGTAATTATGCCCCCTTGTAGTTTAGCCCCCAGTAGTAATGCTGCCAGTAGTTTGCCCCTTTGTAGCTTGCCCCCTTGTAGTAATGCCCCCAGTAGTTTGCCTCCAGTAGTTTGCCCCAGCAGTAAAGCCCCCCAGTAGTTTGCCCCCAGTACTAGAGCCCCCCAGTAGTTTGCCCCTCTGTAGTTTGCCCCAGTAGTAAAGGCCCCCAGTAGTTTGCCCCCAGTACTAGAGCCCCCCAGTAGTTTGCCCCTCTGTAGTTTGCCCCAGTAGTTTGCCCCCAGTACTAGAGCCCCCCAGTAGTTTGCCCCAGCAGTAAAGCCCCCCAGTAGTTTGCCCCCAGTACTAGAGCCCCCCAGTAGTTTGCCCCTCTGTAGTTTGCCCCAGTAGTAAAGGCCCCCAGTAGAAACGCCTGTGGTACACATATAGGAGGGAGGGAGGGAGGGGGGAAAGAACTATACTTACCTAGCCCCGCTCCCGCCGCAGTCCTCTCTCGCCGCCCGCTCCTCTGCACTATGAGAGAGACGTCATGACGTCTCTCCCATAGCGCGCACTGACAGAGCCGGAAGCCGGAGCTCAGTACTGAGCTCCTGCCTCCGGCTGCCGCTGCGGAGAGGGAGACGGGCGCCCGCTGGTAACGCGATCTCAGCGGGCGCCCGGCATCTCCCTGCAGCGCCGCCCGGGACATCGGGTTAGGTGAGCCGGGGGAGGCGGAACTGCATTCCGTCTCCTGGTGGAACTGACGGAACGCAGTTCCGGCTCACTTTAACCCCTGCTTGGATGATCTCCTAATAAGGGCGAGATCAAAAGAGCAGTTGTTGAACAGCGTGTCACTTTCGCTGAAGGTGTCACAGCAACTCGGCTGGATTCTCAATATCCCGAAGTCACAGTTGGTTCCTATGACTCGTCTGCCCTTCTTGGGTATGATTCTGAATACGGACTAGAAATGGGTTTATCTTCTGATAGAGAAGGCCCAGGAACTAATGACTCTGGTAAAAAAAAAAAAAAAAAAAACCTATTAAAGCCAAGACAGGTGTCAGTGCATCACTGCACTCGGGTCCTGGGAAAGATGGTGGCATCTTACGGGGCCATTCCCTTCGGCAGGTTCCATGCGAGGACTTTCCAATGGGATCTACGGAACAAGTGGTCCGGATCACATCTACAGATGCATCAGGTAATCACCCTGTCTCCTAGGGCCAGGGTGTCTCTCCTATGGTGGCTGCAGAGTGCTCACCTTCTGCAGGGTCGCAGGTTCGCCATCCAGGACTGGATTCTGGTAGCCACGGACGCGAGCCTCTGAGGTGGGGGGAGCAGTCACACAGGGAAGAAACTTCAAAGGTCTTTGGGTCAAGTCAAAAAATTGTAATCAAATCAACATCCTGGAGCTGCAATATACAACGCCCTTCGGCAAGCGGAAACATTGCTTCGCGACCTACCGGTTCTGATCCAGTCAGACATCACCACCGCAGTGGCTCATGTAAACCGCCAAGGCGGCACAAATAGCAGAGTGGAAATGGCAGAAGCCACCAGGATTCTCCGCTGGGCGGAAAATCATGTAAGCGCATTTTCAGCAGTTCATTCCGGGAGTGGACAACTGAGAAGCAGACTTCCTCAGCAAACACAACCTGCATCCAAGAGAGGACTTCTTTAGGAAGCCTTCGCACAGATTGCAAGTCAGTGGGAACTGCCAGAGATAGACATGATGGCGTCCCGCCTCAACAAGAAGCTACAGAGGTATTGCACCAGGTCAAGAGACCCTCAGGCAGTAGCTGTAGATGCCCTAGTGACACCGTGGGTGTTCCAGTCGGTCTATGTATTTCCCCATCTTCCTCTCATACCCAAGGTGTTGAGAATGGTAAGAGGGAGAGGAATGAGAACAATCCTCATTGTTTCAGATTGGCCACGAAGGACCTGGTATCTGGATCTGCAGAAAATGCTCACAGAAGATCAGTGGCTTCTTCCTCTAAGACAGGACCGGTTGCAACAGGGGCCATGTCTATTTCAAGACTTACCGCGGCTGCGTTGGACGGCATGGCGGTTGAACGCCGGATCCTAGCGGATAAGGGTATTCCGGATGAGGTCATTCCTACGCTAATAAAGGCTAGGAAGGACATGACATCTAAACATCATCACCGTATATGGCGAAAATATGTTTCTTGGTGTGAGGCCAGGAATGCTCCTACAGAAGAATTCCATCTGGGCCGTTTCCTTCACCTCCTGCAAACTGGAGTGAATTTCGGCCTAAAATTAGGATCTATTAAGGATCAGATTTCGGCCTTATCCATTTTCTTTCAAAAGGAATTGGCCTCTCTCCCTGAAGTACAAACTTTTGTGAAGGGAGTACTGCATATTCAGCCTCCTTTTGTACCTCCGGTGACGCCTTGGGACCTTAACGTGGTGTTAAGTTTCATTAAGTCACACTGGTTTGAACCACTTAAAATGGTGGAGTTGAAAAATCTCACTTGGAAGGTGGTCATGTTATTAGCCTTGGCTTCGGCTAGGCGAGTGTCGGAATTAGCGGCTTTATCACATAAAAGCCCCTATCTGGTTTTCCATATGGATAGAGCGGAATTGCGGACCCGTCCTCAATTCCTGCCAAAAGTGTTTTTATCCCTTCATATGAACTATTGTGGTGCCTGTGGCTACGCGTGACTTGGAGGATCCCGGGTCCCTTGATGTGGTCAGGGCTTTGAAAATTTCCGTGGCCAGATCGGCTACAGTCAGAAAAACAGAAGCACTGTTTGTCATGTATGCAACCAACAAGATTGGTGCCCCTGCTTCAAAGTAGACTATTGCTCGCTGGATCTGTAACACGATTCATCAGGCGCATTCTACGGCGGGATTGCCGTTACCTAAATCGGTCAAGGCCCATTCCACTAGGAAGGTGGGCTCTTCTTGGGCGGCTGCCAGAGGGGTCTCGGCGCTACAGCTATGCTGAGCTACTACTTGGTCGGGTTCAAACTCCTTTGCAAAGATCTATAAGTTTGATACCCTGGCTGAGGAGGACCTCCTGTTTGCTCAATCGGTGCTGCAGAGTCATCCGCACTCTCCAGCCCGTTTGGGAGCTTTGGTATAATCCCCATGGTCCTTACGGAGTCCCCAGCATCCTCTAGGACGTAAGAGAAAATAAGATTTTAAACCTACCGGTAAATCTTTTTCTCGTAGTCCGTAGAGGATGCTGGGCGCTTGTCCCAAGTGCGGACTATTCTGCAAGACTTGTATATAGTTATTGCTTAAATAAGGGTTATGTTATAGTCTCATCGGTCTTGGACTGATGATATGTCGTTTTCATACTGTTAACTGGATAGTATATCACAAGTTATACGGTGTGATTGGTGTGGCTGGTATGAATCTTGCCCTTGGATTAACAAAAATCCTTTCCTCGTACTGTCCGTCTCCTCTGGGCACAGTTTCTCTAACTGAGGTCTGGAGAAGGGGCATAGAGGGAGGAGCCAGTGCACACCAGATCTAAAGTCTTTCTTAAAGTGCCCATGTCTCCTGCGGAGCCCGTCTATCCCCATGGTCCTTACGGAGTCCCCAGCATCCTCTACGGACTACGAGAAAAAGATTTACCGGTAGGTTTAAAATCTTATTTTCATTTCTGTGGTTGTGTCCATATTCACCATCTCAGGATCGGTACTACAATATGAAAAGGACAAGGAAGTTGGTTACTTCCCGGTCTATCAGTCCATTACCCGCTGTAGCCCCGCCCCTTTATAGTCCAGCAGTCTCTTCTGAACTCCAACACACGGGCAGGAAAGACCTGCCTTCACCAGCATGCTTCTAGCAGAAGACTGCAGATGGAAACAAGATCGCTGGAGCCATGGATACTGGATAGCATCGCCGGAAAGGTAAGTATACATAAATTGCTACTCAGCCAAGCTATATATCGCATCGATATATAGTGAAAAGTAACAATTCATGTATGCCCAACTTCATGTATAGACCCCATGATATGACAATGAGGGGGTAAATCCGCCATCACCAGGGAGAGAAAATGAGTTTCCGAATAGTCCTTAGGATGCGCCCAGGAGCTCTGCATTGGCTTACTGCATGGACTAGGGGAAAGCTGAGCACCTGGAGGGTCCAAACAACACTCCAGGCGGCAGCTTACTAGGCTGCAAGGTGTGATTACAGGCACCCTACATACTTAATGCTGGTGCTATGGGACATCAATGGTTATCCACCCTAGGCCCTGTAGCCCTGGTAGCAGCGCTGCTCGCCCACCACTAGATACAGCGCTGAACATAATATAGTCCCTAGCATTAACAGAAAAGGAGATGTAAAAAGAAGCACAATACTGTACAGTATATAACATGTTACCAAACGAATACACATAGCATAGAAGTTAACAAATACATACCCTCTAACCCAGTGCTTTCTAAATGCGGTCCTTAAGACACCTCAACAGTCCAGGTTTTAAGGATGTCCATGCTTAGGCACAGGTGACATAATTAGTACCTCAGTCAGCTTGATTATACCATCTGTGCATAAGCAGGGAGATCCCTATAACCTGGATTGTTGGGGTGACTTGAGGACTGCATTTAGGAATCACTGCTCTAACCATTTATACCACGCAGTTTTGAAAAGCTGTATATTCATAAAGATAAATTCCATATGAATAATTATAAAATCAGTGATACAGTTAATGGGAACACAGTGACTTTAAATGACTCGGAACAGCAGGAGTAGATGTTCTGTCAACCTGTTTGAGCAGGCACAGGGTTGGGCATAATCCTATACAAACAAAATGAAACGATACATAGAAATTAAAGTAAAGTGATTCTATAGCAAAGATAATTTATCAACATTAACAGATGAATATACAAAGTTTCAGTTCTTGAAGAAAACAGAATTTATCTGGGAAGTCCTAACTTTCTCATTGTAAATACTAAAATGGGAGTCCATGCAAAAAAACACAAACCTTGTTTTCAATGTAAAACTTTTTTTAAATTCAAAAATTGAATAAAGCTGAGTAGGGATTAATGGGGAGATTTTTCAAAGCTTCGACTGAAGGCAAATGGAGCTGTTGCCCATACCAATCAATCAGAGCCTAGATATACTTTATCTAGTACATTCTATAAAGTGATAGCAAGAATCTGATTGGTTTCTATGTACAAAACCTCCACTTGAAGGTTTGATAAATCTCCCCCTAAGGGAGATAAATAAATAAAATAAGGGTAGTATGGCAGCAATTGTCATTTGCAAATTTGTAGCATGGTGCAAAAGACCCTCAGGGATCTTTGTGATGTCACAAATTAGTACTGTAGTTCCAACGTTAGGATTTATTTCTACAGAGCACAGCAAAAGGGATTATTTAGGGATGTACAAATACTGTAACAGTGGATGAACCTGGTTTCACTTGGATCCATTGGAAATATTCAAAATGGTGTGCTTGACTACAGATGGAGTCTCCGTTATCTTTGCTGGCTGAGGTGTTAGTCGTGATCAGGCATACGCAGTGTGCCTGGGCACAAGGAGGCTTGCCTAGTCGCGGCGAGGCGCACAGAGAGTTTTGGCGTTACTTTAGAGTATAATACCTGCAATCATCCACCAGATGTCGCTTTTTAAAATCACCATTGCGCATGCGTGTGGTCTCCATTAAAATACAATATTGAACTACAGCGTAAGAACTACTTTACTGGTGCATCTCATTACGCTACAACAGGGGTAGCCAACCCTGGTCCTCAAGAGCTACCAACAGTTAACGTTTTCCAGGTCTCCTCACAGATTAGCAAGTTAGGTAATTAGCTCCATCTGTGGATCTTTTAAAATGTGTCAGTGAGTAATGACTGCACCTGTGCACCAGCTGGGTGAGCTGGAAAATATGAACCATTGGTAGCCCTTGAGGACCAGGGTTGGCTACCACTGTGCTACAATATGCTACAGTATGTCATACAGTATATTACAGTATATACAGTACAGACGCAAATAGTACAGCATATACAGACGCAAACGAACGTGATAAAGCCACAGTATAGTCCATTGACTTTAGGAATATGTGAGCGTCCAAGTCCCGCAGACAAATCAACAATTAAAAATAGTAGCGTATACAGACGCAAACGAACGTGTTACAGGTATGGTCTATTGATGTTAGGGTTTTTTTCAAGCGTCCAAATCTCGAAGTATTAAGTATAATAGGGAGAGATCAAAGCTCCTCCCTAAGTTCCTGGATGCCAAATGACCGTGCTTAGAATCTCTGTACAGTATTTTCTATTTGAGTACTAAATAGCATGAACAGCTTGTAACATACTCTGCTGTAAAGGCTACAGCGGCAAGTGTTATGCCCTTTACAGGACTCGGACGCTCATATTGCAGAACACGGTACATACTTTTATGTCAATAAACTACATTATTGCTTTTACACATTAGTTGCGTCTGTATACAATTGCTTTGTCTACTGGACTTGTGCTCTCACATACAGTAACACAGCAACGGGTAAGTGTTGTAACACATTCGTTTGCGTCTGTATAAACAAATTTTTTTTATTGACTCTCCGTCTGGCCATTGGTCTGTGTGTACAGTATACAGTACATTAACATTACAGTCGTCACTGACCATTTTCCAGAGCTTGTAGATCAATCCGCCACTATTCTCTCTAAAGTACTGGATTAGGGGAGCATTAGCCACCCAGTGGTGGAGATGTGTATTGCATGCTGAGTATGTAGTAGTGCCTCAGCTCACCTGTCCGTGCATAAACTCAGCAACCTAAGCTATAGCCTAGGTGCGACTAAACCTCAGTTTAGACGGAGAAACGGCAAAGATAAGGGAGGCTCCATCTGTATGTGATATTCCGTACAATAACATGTTTTGATTTTCCAGTCCAGCATATTAGAAATGTACAAGAGAAAGAGATCCAACAAATGTAAGGTTTTTCTGATGATGAACAGTATATAAGGTGTTAACAATGAAAGTCATTGATCCAAGCACTGTGGGCCTAATTAAGATTTGTACATAAACCCAATGGTTTACGCACAATTTAGATGGTTGTGGGGCTGCGCATACACAAGACCCATTCTGCGCATATCGCTGACCGCCCCCTGTCAGTTGCAGCATGATTGACCTGCTGTGGCATTTGGGTGGTGGAGCAGTGGTGGCACCTGGCACCAAACTTCAAAGCAGGTGTGTGTTGCCCCCATTATGAAGTCATAATGGCTCCAGGCAGACTTACTGGACCCGGGTGTCCAGATACAACGGCCAACCTAGGTAAACTTTAGCTTATTCATTGTAGGCTAGCCAGTGCCTAAAACAATTGCAAATCACGACTGATGGTCACGATGGTGATGGTGATCTATCTCCTACAGATGCTTCCTGCTGCATAACACATAAGTGCACAGCCACTTCCTTATGGTTGTGCAATTCCATACAATCATGAAATAAGCCCTATGTTTTTTTCTATTGCATACTGTACTTTAATGGAGCCTGTCAAAAATTAGGCATAATTCTGTAGCAATGTAACTATTGTTGGCTGGATGTGCTCAGAGTTTTGGTGGATTGGAGGCATGGTGCAGTCCAGTAATGAACAACCTGCAATATGAGGGACACAACTGGATCTCGTCCTCATTATGGCCCTCATTCAGATGTGGCTTGGGTGGCTATTTCTGCTGCTAGCATGGAAGCAGCAGGGATAGCTCTAATATGGTAATGCAGCAGGAAGTGTAATGCCACCTTCTGCGTTACTGATCTTAACTACATCTAAGGACGCAGTATTGGATCATATTCGACACCACTGGCCTGCTGCATGACCCCATGCTGTCACACAGCCGGCAGGAGCAACCTAGAGGACAGGAAATCTGCGTCCTCTGATGGAGATCCTGGCCTCTTCCCTCCCCTGCAGCAGCGGCGACGCACCTCAGTTTAGAGACTGAGTTTGCTGCAGCTCCCTCCTTGCCCCCAAATGGCATCAAACTGACAGTCTGATGGCGCCCTGCGCCTGTCGTCTCAGAACCCGTTCCCGCCTGCACAGAACAGGTACTGCACATGCGTAAAGTACTGATAATCTGTACTTTGGGATGGACTAAGTAACTCCAATTACATCTGAATTACCCCCTACATGCGATCCTCTGATCCAAACCCAGATACTGCCACTAATTTGGTGGCATTCATTTTTTTTCTCTTCCTAATAAAGATTTTTCTTTACCATTTTTTTCCACAGTCAATACTGTTGGGCAGGGCAGTACTCAATAGAGACATGCCTGTGGCAGACAGGGTGGCAGCCAACCAAATTAGCTGCCACACATCTGTCTTTACAGAGATGTGACCGATTTGCTGCTAGAGAAGAGGGAGCCTGCACTTGGGCCACTATTCTCTTATTCCTACTGCAGGGATTCTTTTCAAAGATTTTACAGTTATAAAATGTTAACTGAATACAGTACATTGGTTAAAATTGGTTAGAACACCTATTGCATTATGTGCTTGGAAAATGTAATAATCATACGGGGACATGTACTAAGCAGTGATAAAAGTGGAGAAGTGAGCCAGTGGAGAAGTTGCCCATGGCAACCAATCAGCTGCTCTGTATACTTTTATAGTATGCAAATTATAAATGTTACGTCAATGCTGATTGGATGCCATGGGCAACTTCTCCACTGGCTTACTTCTCCACTTTTATCACTGCATAGTACATCTCTCCCTTAGAAACGGGACAGAGTAGGACAAGGTTAGGCGACATGGCAGGGTGCACAACTTTTTCTGTTCCGAGGGCTGCATTGGAGATCACACATTTATTGAAGCAGCTACAATTAAAATTTACTTGTGTAAACATGTAAAATATGTACTATATAATAGTGGTAGAGGCCTGTCAGGAGACTGACTTTGTGACAGAATGTGTAAGTCAGAGATGCAAATCTATGGGGAAATATCCGCTGCGCCATGTATTCTGTGATTTCTGTCTGTAGGGCCGGCCGAAGTGCGTATCCAGAGAGGTAGGTACAGTATAATTATATCTGTACAGGGTGTGCGGTGTGGGTCCTCCCGTACCCATTACAGATACGCCAATGGAAATAATCTGTACATCTATAACAAATCTGCTAACACTAATTTAGTTTTAGCAAAACATTTAAACATGAAGAATAATTTAATTGGTTAGCTATATAATATTGTAGATGTACCAGTATCCAATTAAATATTGTATTTTGTTTTTAAAAATAGGATTTTGGTACATACCGGTAAATCCTTTTCTCGTAGTCCGTAGAGGATGCTGGGGTCCACATTAGTACCATGCGGTATAGACGGGTCCACCATGAGCCATTGGCACTTTAAGAGTTTGAGAGTGTGGGCTGGCTCCTCCCTCTATGCTGCTCCTACCAGACTGAGTCTAGAAACTGTGCCCGAGGAGACAACATACTTCGAGAGAAGGATTATACACAGCTCACACATACAAGGCACATCAAGCCAACTAGCTTGAACTACTCAGCAACAGCTGAAACATTACTTACCAAGTAACAATGCAGTACTCAACTAAAATGAAGTTGAACTGAACCAAATAACATTTGCAGGAAAACGAAGCGCTGGGCGGGTGCCCAGCATCCTCTACGGACTATGAGAAAAGGATTTACCGGTAGGTACCAAAATCCTATTTTCTCTTATGTCCTAGAGGAAGCTGGGGTCCACATTAGTACCATGGGGATGTACCAAAGCTCCCAGAATGGGAGGGAGAGCGCTGAGACTCCTGCAGAACTGATTGACTGAACTTCAGATCATCAGAGACCAAAGTATCGAACTTGTAAAACTTTGCAAACGTGTTCGACCCAGACCAAGTTGCAGCTCGGCAAAGTTGCACTGCGGAGACACCCCGGGCATCCGCCCAGGAAGACCCCACCTTACGAGTAGAGTGGGCCTTAACAGATTTTGGACACGGCAGTCCTGCCGTAGAATAAGCGTGATGGATAGTGAACCTAATCCAGAGAGAAATTATCTGCTTAGAAGCAGGACACCCAATTTTCTTGGGATCATATAGGACAAACAGAGAGTCCGACTTTCTGTGACGAGAAGTTCTCTTCACATTTATCTTCAGAGCCCTGACGACATCCAAGGACTTTGATGTAATTGAGGAGTCAGTAGCCACTGGCACCACAATAGGTTGGTTGACATGAAATGCCGACACAACCTTTGGTAGAAACTGCTGACGTTTCTGGAGCTCAGCTCTATCTTCTTGGAAGAACAAGTAAGGGATTTTACAGTATAAAGCCCCTAGCTTGGACACACTTCTAGCAGAAGCTAAGGCCAACAAAGTGACCGTCTTCCATGTAAGATATTTGACCTCTACCTCCTGTAGAGGTTCAAACCAATCCGACTGGAGGAAATGCAACACCACGTTAAGGTCCCAAGGCGCCATAGGCGGTACAAAGGGAGGATGGATATGGTGAACTCCATTCAAAAAGGTCTGAACCTCAGGGAGGGCAGCCAATTCTTTCTGAAATAAAATGGATAGGGCTGAATTCTGGACCTTCACAGATCCCAACCTCAGGCCCATATCCACTCCTGCTTCCAGGATAAGGAGGAAACGTCCCAGTTGAAACTCCACCGTAAGAAACTTCTTGGACTCACACCAAGAGACATATTTCTTCCAAATACGATGGTAATGTTTAGACGTTACCCCTTTCCTAGCCTGTATGAGGGTAGGAATAACCTTCTTCGGAATGCCCTTCCGAGCAAGAATCAGGCGCTCAACTTCCATGCCGTCAAACATAGCCGCGGTAAGTCTTGATAGGAGAATGGCCCCTGCTGCAGCAGGTCCTCCCGAAGAGGAAGAGGCCTCGGCTCTTCTTGCAGTAATTTCAGAAAGTCCGCGTAGCAAGCCCTTCTTGGCCAGTCTGGGGAAATGAGGATCGCTTGAACCCTTGTTTTCCTTATGAGCTTTAGAATTCTTGGGATGAGTGGGAGTGGTGGAAACACGTACACTGACTGGAACACTCACGGAGACACCAGGGCATCCACTGCCACTGCCTGTGGGTCCCTCGACTTGGAACAATAACGCCGAAGCTTCTTGTTGAGACAAGAGGCCATCATGTCTATTGGGGTAAACCCCAAAGATCTGTTATTTCCTTGAACACCTCCGGATGGAGTCCCCACTCTCCTGGATGGTGATCGTGCCTGCTGAGGAAGTCTGCTTCCCAGTTGTCTACTCCCGGAATGAAGATGGCTGACAGCGCTAACGCGTGCTTTTCTGTCCAGAGGAGTATTCTTGTCACCTCTGATATTGCCGCTCTGCTCTCCGTTCCTCCTTGTCGGTTTATGTAAGCCGACAAGGCGGGCCACCTGAAGAAGACCATTGTAGACGGCTCTTAGTTCCAGGATGTTGATGGGCAGACCGGCTTCCAGGCTTGACCACCGTCCTTGAAAGGTTACTCCTTGAGTGACTGCTCCCCAGCCCCGAAGGCTCGCATCCGTGGTTAGAGGGACCCAGTCCTGAATCCCGAACCTGCGTCCCTCCAGAAGGTGAGGCAATTGGAGCCACCAGAGGAGAGAAATCCTGGCCTTTGACGACAGACGAATTCTCTGGTGCATGTGGAGATGAGATCCCGACCACTTGTCCAGGAGATCCAGTTGGAAGGTCCAAGCGTGGAACCTCCCGTGCTGGAGAGCCTCGTAAAAGGCCACCATCTTTCCTAATAGGCGAATGCATTGATGAACCGCCACCCGAGGTGGCTTCAGGACATCCCGGACCATAGCTTGTATCACTAATGCCTTTTCCTTTGGAAGAAACACCCTCTGCACTTCCGTATTCACTCCTAGAAATGACAACCTCTGGGTTGGTTCCAAATGTGACTTTGGAAGGTTCAGAATCCAAACGTGAGTCTGGAGCAGTCGTGTTGTGAGAACAATGGCCTGCAACAGCCTCTCCTTGGACGATGCCTTTATCAGCAGATCATCCAGATATGGAATGATGTCCACACCCTGCTTGCGGAGGAGAATCATCATTTCCGCCATCACCTTGGTAAACACCCTTGGTCCTGTGGAGAGGACGAATGGCAGGGCCTGGAACTGGAAATGATAGTCCAGCAATGCGAAGCGGAGATAAGCCTGATGCGGCAGCCAGAACGGAATGTGGCGGTACGCATCCTTGATATCCAGTGATACCAGGAATTCCCCTTCACCGCCCTGGGAGACTCCATCTTGAACTTGAACTTCTTTAAGAAGGAGTTCAATGATTTTAGGTTCAGAATGGGCCTTACCGAACCATCCGGTTTCGCTACCACGAAAAGGTTCGAATAGTAACATTTGTTCAGCCTGTGAGGTGGTACTGGCACAATGACCTGTGCCTCTACTAGCTTTTGGACAGCATCTTGTAGTACAGTGCTGTCCTCCAACAGAGTTGGCAAGCAAAATTTGAAAAAGCGATGAGGGAGACTTTGAAATTCCAGCCTGTATCTCTGAGACACAATATCTACCACCTAGGGATCCAGGCCGGACGATACCCAGACATGACTAAAGTGTCTGAGTCTCGCTCCCACTGGCCCCACTACCGGGGTGTGCAGTCCACCGTCATGCGGAGGACTTTGGTGTACCCGAAGCAGGCTTTTGTTCCTGGAAACCTGCAGCGGCAGGTTTCTTGGACTTAACCCAACCTTCCCTAATGAAGGTATTGGGAGTTCTGGCCTTTCTAGGCTTGTTAGGCCGAAAGGACTGCGTTGCAGATGAAGAGAAAGATTTCTTCGGAGCAGGTGCTGCTGAGGGAAGAAACGGAGACTTACCCGCTGTAGCGGTGGATATCCATGCATCTAGAGCTTCCCCCAAAGAAAGCCTGACCTGTATAGGATAGGGACTCCACACTTCTTCTGGATTCCGCGTCGGCCGACCACTGGCGCAGCCACAGTCCCCGACGAGCTGAAACAGACATAGAAGATATTCCCGCAGCCATGGAACCCAGGTCTTTCATTGATTCTACCATAAAACCTGCAGAATCATGTATGTTGCGTAAATACAATGCAACGTCAAACCTATCCATCGTATCCAAATCCTCAAGTAAGGTATCCGACCACTTTACTATTGCCTTTGCGAGTGGTATTCATGTGACCGCCGGTCAGCTGACCGACAGTCACATGACCTCCTCCACCAGCCCGACGGGTCACTGTCCCGATGGTCGGCATGCCGACCAACAGGGACTATTTCCACTCGTGGGTGTCCACGACACCCATAGAGTGGGAATAGAACCCGTGGCGACCGCAGGTCGCCACCGAGCCCGCAAGGGGCTTGCTGCACTCGCCCCTCCCCGCCGGGATCCCGGCGTCGGTATGCTGCCGGGATCCCGGCGTCGGTAAGCTGACCGGCGGTCAGGAGACCGCCGGTCAGCCGTACTACACCCGCCTTTGCAATCCATGCAGTAGCAATAGTGGGACGTAATATGGCCCCTGAAGCAGTATACATTGATTTAAGCGTGTTACCAATTTTCCTATCAGCCAGCTCCTTTAAGGCGGTAGATCCTGGAACAGGTAAAACCACCTTCTTTGAGAGTCTGGACACAAGCGTCAACAATCGGCGGGTTTTCCCATTTTTTCCTTTCCTCCTCAGGGAAAGTAAATGCCACCTGAACCCTTTTAGGGACCTGGAATTTTTTCTCAGGGTTTTCCCATGCTTTATCAAATATAGCATTCAATTCCTTTGACGCAGGGAAGGTTAGATAGGCTTTTTTATTTTCAGTGAAAAAAGCCTCCTCAACCTGCTCAGGTGTGGTATCATTAACATTTAACACATCCCTGATAGCCTCTCTCAACAATTGCACCCCCTTTGCAAGAGATGCGGACCCACGCAACACATCCCCATCGCCATCTGTAGTGTCAGAACCGGTATCCATGTCGTCTTGTGTGACATGCACAAGCGCAAGTTTGTGGGGGTATATAGCGGGGCGCCCTGAGGTACCAGAAACAGGCCAGACTGCCATAGAGCTCTGTAATACCTGGGTTGCAGATTCATTACTTGCAACCCTGTCAGAAATCTGAGAAATCCAAGATTTGATAGAGTAAAACCACTCTGGTTCCCTTGCTGGTATCTGTGCTAAACCGGTGCTATCCTGATTACATGGAATGGGATCATCCTGGGAGGATAAATCCTCTGCAGCATATGACACAGTGTCCCTGTACATAGCTAAAGGAGACCACTAAACACTCTACACACACACAGGTGGGGGCAGACAGAGTTTTCCCCCCAAGAATGGCAAGAGAGACACAGAGATCGGAGCCAACCCACACACAGCGCTTTCAGCAAAGGGAGACCCCTTGTCTGCGCAGACTGTGTCCCTTAATAGGAGACACAGTCGTTTTACAGCCTCCCCTCCCTTCTACAACCCCCTGGTACCGTGTACTGATAGCTGGAGTTGCTGTGGAGGGACCTGTTCTTCCATCCAGCACTGTGCAGGCAGGAAAATGGCGCTGGAACGCTGCTGGGTCCGCTCTGAGGAGAAGCTCCACCCCCTTAATGGCGCTGTCTTCCCGCTCTTCAAGAATTATACTGACCTGAGGTAAAATGTGCTGGCTGAGATCCGCGGGGGTAAGCGCTGGCCCAGGGCGCCCCTCACAGCACCGCACCATGTGCCTCTGAACCTTCACAGGAGCGCAGTATTGTCGCCATCTTCACACCGGCCCCCCACTTGTTAGGGGGGTCGGTGTCTCACTCACCACTCTTCAGTTCTGTAAGGGGTTGGCGGCATGCTGCTGGGGCGAGCGGTTCCCTGTGGCGGAGAACGATCCGACCCCTCTGGAGCTCCGTGTCCAGTCAGCGGAGACAATGGCTCAGACCCCACAGGGCGGACACTGCTTCCCCCCTTAGTCCCTCACTGCAGGCAGGCTGTTGCAAACAGCCTCCTGTAAAAAAATAAACTCTAAAAAATTACTTTAACTAGAAAAGCTCAGCAGAGCTCCCCTAGCTGTGAGCGGCTCCTCCGGGCACATTTTCTAAACTGAGTCTGGTAGGAGGGGCATAGATGTAGGAGCCAGCCCACACTCTCAAACTCTTAAAGTGCCAATGGCTCCTGGTGGACCCATCTATACCCCATGGTACTAATGTGGACCCCAGCATCCTCAAGGACGTAAGAGAAAGTAAAGTAACACATCATAACATAAACAGTTTGCTACTTTTATAGCGCGGGAATGCAGTGACATACTAGGATTGCATTATAGGAGAGTTATACACTAGTAGGTGACAATATAGCTATACTGATATCTAAAGTGTGGTTAATGATAAATAAAACTACAGTATAGTTGTTGATTTATTGTCAAAATGAGTGCTGTCTGCTACCCATCCGCATATAGGCCCTCATTCAGCACGGGTCGGAGATGCATTGCATTCGCATTCTCCCGACCTGTGCAGTACTGTGCACACTCATCAGCCGCAATAAGCATGCGTGGGCTGTCATATTGCAATGCAATGCAATATGATTGACAGTGGCGGGCATTGGGTGGGTGGCGTCACGGCATTGGGGGGGCATTTCGGGGAAAACGCAGGTGTGCCCAGAGTGTTATTGGGGCAGCTGCGTGACATCACACAAAGCCGTTCCAATAAAAAAAAAAAATCATGCTGTGCTGGGCGGCCTCCAGTATGCGATCGTCAGCAGTTACAGTTTTGCTTATTTAGGAAAACTGCAACTCATACTGAATAAGGTCTATAGGGCCTACTGTAATTCAGCATGGATCGCGATTGCTACTAAAAGTGCAATTTTTTTGCTATCTCAACTGCAATGAATCACACAGGTAGTTGCTGCCCAGAAATTGAAAAAACGCCCACAGCAATTTTGCGATGCATACGCAATCCATACGCAAAATCATGAACTTCAAAGGGGTAAATTCAATCTGTGCCATGCTAGAGCATCCACAAATCTGCACATGATATTGCATGCAAGTGATCGCAGATGACATCAGATACCCACCCATCAAATTGCCATGACATACCTGCGTTTTTGCCACCACTCCCACAAAACGCCATGTACCACCCCTAAACGCTCACAACCTGTCAATGTGTGATTGCATCACTTTAAAATTGAGAATGCACTGCGATCGCAATGCGGCTCTGGTGCATGCGAATTGCATATGCAGCGCATGCGCAGTCTTTTGATAATTGGCCAAATTGCTAAAAAGCAAAATTGTGATCCATGCTGAATTAGGCCCATAGGCCCTCATTCCGAGTTGTTCGCTCGGTATTTTTCATCGCATCGCAGTGAAAATCCGCTTAGTACGCATGCGCAATGTTCGCACTGCGACTGCGCCAAGTAACTTTACTATGAAGAAAGTATTTTTACTCACGGCTTTTTCTTCGCTCCGGCGATCGTAATGTGATTGACAGGAAATGGGTGTTACTGGGCGGAAACACGGCGTTTCAGGGGCGTGTGGCTGAAAACGCTACCGTTTCCGGAAAAAACGCAGGAGTGGCCGGAGAAACGGTGGGAGTGCCTGGGCGAACGCTGGGTGTGTTTGTGACGTCAACCAGGAACGACAAGCACTGAACTGATCGCACAGGCAGAGTAAGTCTGGAGCTACTCTGAAACTGCTAAGTAGTTAGTAATCGCAATATTGCGAATACATCGGTCGCAATTTTAAGAAGCTAAGATTCACTCCCAGTAGGCGGCGGCTTAGCGTGTGTAACTCTGCTAAATTCGCCTTGCGACCGATCAACTCGGAATGAGGGCCATAGTTCCTTCTGGAATTCCCAGTTCTCCCTTAATCTGCACCTTTATGGGCATATTTATCACAATCTGCATCACAGACACTCTATATTCGCCCAAATCCGCAATCCGATAATTGAATACATCCGTTCTTGTATGCAGTCACAGAGCTTGCGAGAAAACATAGGATTTTAATACCTACCGGTAAATCCTTTTCTCTTAGTCTGTAGAGGATGCTGGGGACCCTTCAAGAACCATGGGGTATAGACGGGATCCGCAGGAGACATGGGCACTTTAAGACTTTGAAGGGGTGTGAACTGGCTCCTCCCTCTATGCCCCTCCTCCAGACTCCAGTTATAGGAACTGTGCCCAGGGAGACGGACATATCGAGGAAAAGGATTTATTGTTAAACTAAGGTGAGATATATACCAGCTCACACCACAAACATGCCGTACAACATGGCAATTAACAGAACTCCAGTCAACGGCATGAACAATGGGGGAAATTCTGAGTTGATCGCAGCAGGAACTTTGTTAGCAATTGGGCAAACCATGTGCACTGCAGGGGAGGCAGATATAACATGTGCAGAGAGAGTTAGATTTGGGTGGGTTATTTTGCTTCTGTGCAGGGTAAATACTGGCTGCTTTATTTTTACACTGCAATTTAGATTGCAGATTGAACACACCACACCCGTAACTTACCGGCCGCTTGTTGCTATGTGAGGGGAGGAGAGCGCAGCACCTCTCCTTCCCCTCACCGCTCCAGGTCTCCGGCGGCTGTCTGGCGCCGGTTCGCTAGCCAATCAGAGCTCGCGGACCGGCAGCCAATCAGGAGCCGGTCCGCAAGCTCTGATTGGCTAATGCCGGAGACCGGACACAGCAGCGCTGCTGGCAGCGCTGCTAGTGCTGGCAGCGGCGGTGAGGGGAGGGAGAGACACTGCGCTCTCCTCCACTCACATTTAGGGTTGACGGGGGCGAGTGGGGCATGATGCCCTGGACGCCGGCGGCGCCCCCCTCTCCTGGGCCTGCCAAGGCGCCCAGGGCACGTGCCCCACTCGCCCTACCCTAGATACGCCTATGCCAGGGTATCAAACTTGTAAAACTTGCAAAAGTGTTTGAACCCGACCAAGTAGCTGCTCGGCAAAGCTGTAATGCCGAGACCCCCCGGGCAGCCGCCCAGGAAGAGCCCACCTTCCGATTTCGGCAACGGCAATTCAGCTGTAGAATGAGCTTGCTGAATCATATTACAGATCCAGCGTGCAATAGTCTGCTTGGAAGCAGGAGCCTCAATCTTGTTGGGATCATACAGGACAAACAGAGCCTCCGTTTTCATTATCTGAGCCACTGGCACCACAATAGGTTGGTTCATGTGAAACGATGACACCACTTTTGGCAGAAATTGCTGATGAGTTCTCAACTCCGCTCTATCTTCATGGAAGATCAAATAGGGGCTCTTGTGAGACAAAGCCGCCAATTCAGAAACCCGCCTTGCAGAGGCCAAGGCCAACAGCATGATCACTTTTCAAGTGACGAATTTCAACTCTACCTAACGTAAAGGTTCAAACCAATGAGATTGCAGGAACTGGAACACCACGTTAAGATCCCATGGTGCCACCGGGGGCACAAAGGGAGGTTGGATGTGCAGCACGCCTTTCACGAAAGTCTGAACTTCCGGAAGGGAGGCCAATTCTTTTTGAAAGAAAATTGACAAGGTCAAAATTTGTACTTTAATTGAGCCTAACTTTAGGCCGGCATCCACACCTGATTGCAGAAAATGGAGAAAACGGCCCAGCTGAAATTCTTCCGTAGGAGCCTTCTTGGATTCATACCAAGACGCATATTTTCTCCAAATACGGTGATAATGTTTTGCCGTTACTTCTTTTCTAGCCTGAAGAAGTGTGGCAATGACTTCACTGGGAATACCCTTTCGGGCTAGGATCCGGCGTTCAACCTCCAAGCCGTCAAACGAAGCCACGGTAAGTCTTGGTACACGTATGGCCCCTGCTGTAACAGATCCTCTCGTAGAGGAAGAGGCCAGGGATCTCCTATGAGCAATTCCTGAAGATCTGGATACCAGGCCCTCCTTGGCCAGTCTGGAACAATGAGGATTGCATGAACCCTTGTTCTTCTTATGATCTTCATCACTTTTGGAATGAGTGGAATCGGAGGGAACACATATACCGACTGAAACACCCACGGTGTCACCAGGGCGTCCACCGCTATTGCTTGAGGGTCCCTTGACCCACTCTCCATCATGTCTATTTGAGGAATTCCCCAACGACTTGCAAAGACCTCTTGATGCAGACCCCACTCTCCTGGATGGGGATCGTGTCTGCTGAGGAAGCCTGCTTCCCAGTTGCCCACACCTGGAATGAAGACCGCTGACAGAGCGCTTATATGCCTTTCTGCCCAGCGGAAAACTTTTGTGGCCTCTGCCATTGCCGCTCTGCTCTTTGTTCCGCCCTGGCGGTTTATGTACGCCACTGCTGCTATGCTGTCCAACTGAATCAAGACGGGCAGATCGCAAAGAAGATGTTCCGCTTGTAGAAGGCCGTTGTAAATGGCCCTTAATTCCAGAATGTTTATGTGTAGACAAGCTTCCTGGCTTGACCATTTTCCCTGGAAATTTTCCCCCTGTGTGACTGCACCCCAGCCTCGGAGGCTCGCATCCGTGGTCACCAGGATCCAGTCCTGGATCCCGAACCTGCGTCCCTCTAGGAGGTGAGAGCTGTGCAGCCACCACAGGAGTGAGATTCTGGTCTTGGGCGACAGGATTATCTGTCGGTGCATAGGCAGATGGGACCCGGACCACTTGTCCAACAGATCCCACTGAAACACTCTGGCATGGAATCTGCCAAATGGAATGGCCTCGTAGGCCGCTACCATCTTCCCCAGCAATCGAGTGCATTGATGGATCGACACTCTCGCTGGCTTCAGAATTTGTTTGACCAGACTCTGAATTTCCAGAGCCTTCTCCTCTGGAAGAAAAACTCTCTGTAATTCTGTGTCCAGAATCATTCCTAAAAACGATAGTCGTTTCGTCGGACTCAACTGTGACTTTGGCAAGTTCAGGAGCCAACCATGTTGTTGCAGAACGGTCAGGGAAATCGTAATGCTCTGCAGTAATCAGACCCTGGATCTCGCCTTTATCAGGAGATCGTCCAAGTATGGGATAATTGTGACTCCTTGCTTGCGCAGGAGAACCATCATTTCCGCCATAACTTTGGTGAAAACCCTCAGAGCCATGGATAGACCAAACGGCAACGTCTGAAATTGGTAATGGCAATCCTGAATCGCAAACCTCAGGTAAGCCTGATGCAGAGGATATATGGGGACATGTAAGTAGGCATCCTTTATGTCGACCGACACCATAAAATCCCCTTCCTCCAGACTGGAGATCACTGCTCGGAGAGATTCCATCTTGAATTTGAATTTTATCAGATAGAAATTGAGGAATTTTAGGTTCAGAATTGGTCTGACCGAGCCGTCCGGCTTCGGGACCACGAACAGGCTCGAATAAAAACCTTCTCCCTGTTGTGACGGGGCCACCTTGACAATGACTTGATTTTGACACAGCTTTTGTATCGCATCGCATACTACCTCCCTGTCCGGAAGAGAAGCTGCTAAGGCTGATTTGAAAAATCACAGAGGGGGAACGTCTTGAAACTTCAGTTTGTACCCTTGGGACAGTATTTCTAACACCCACGGGTCCAGTGGCCGAACGAACCCAGAACTGACTGAAGAGTTGGAGACGTGCCCCCACCGGTGCGGACTCCCGCAGAGGAGTCCCAGCATCATGCGGTGGATTTGGCAAAAGCCAGAGAGGACTTCTGTTCCTGGGAACCTGCCACCGCCGGTGACCTTTTTCCCTTTCCTCTTCCTCTAGAAGCAAGGAAGGAAGACCCTCGTCCTTTTTTGTATTTATTGGGCCGAAAGGACTGCATCTGATAGTGGTGCGTTTTCTTTTGTTGTGCAGGAACATAAGGTAAAAATTATGACTTACCCGCGGTAGCCGTAGATACCAGGTCAGCGAGGCCGTCACCAAACAAGACACCACCTTTATACGGCAGAGACTCCATAGCCTTCTTAGAGTCAGCATCAGCATTCCATTGATGAATCCACAATGCTCTTCTGGCCAATGTCTCTCGCAGCTTCCTTTAGGTAGGCTGCAGCGTCCCTGCTATAACCCAGTGTCAAAAGAATGCTATACCTATCCAGGGTATCTATCTCAGATGACAAGTTATCTGCCCACTTTTCAATAGCGCTACTCACCCACGCCGAAGCAATGGCAAGTCTGAGTAGCGTACCTGTAGTGACAGAAATGGATTTCAATGTATTTTCCTGCTTACGATCCGCAGGTTCCTTTAGGGCTGCCATGTCAGGGGACGGAAGCGCCACCTTTTTGGATAGTCGTGACAGAGCCTTGTCTACAGTGGGGGGTGACTCCCACTTTTCCCTATCCCCAGAGGGGAACGGATACGCCACCGGAATTCTCTTGGGAATCTGAAACTTCTTGTCAGGATTTTCCCAAACCTTTTCAAAAAGCGTGTTCAGCTCATGAGAGGCAGGAAACGTTACCTCAGGTTTCTTTCCTTTATACATACAGACCCTTGTATCAGGAACAGCATGATCCTCCGTGATATGTAACACGTCTTTTATCGCCACAATCATGTACTGAATGATCTTAGCCAGTTTAGGATTTAATCTGGCATCACTATAGTGGACACTGGAGTCAGAGTCCGTGTCGGTATCTGTATCTGCTATCTGGGTAAATGAACGCTTTTGTGACCCCGAGGAGATCTGGACCTGTGACAACAACTCCTCCACGGATTTTTTCCATGCCTGGTTCTGAGACTCAGACTTATCCAATCTTTTATTTAATAAGGCCACATTTACATTTAAAGCACTCAAAACATTCACCCAATCAGGAGTCGGCGGTGCCGACATGGTCACTCCCACACCCGTTTCTGTCCCTAATCCAGCCTCCTCCTGAGAAGAGCACTCAGCCTCAGACATGCCGACACATGTGTACCGACACCCACAGACACACTGGGCATATAGGGGACAGACCCACAGTAAAGCTTGTCAGAGAAACACAGAGGGAGTTTGCCAGCTCACAACCCAGCGCTTATCCCGGTTCTGAAAACCCTTATACAAAGCCTCAGACCTGTTAGCGCTTTTATAAATACATATATATCACCAAAATAACTGTGCCCACCCCCCCGCCCCGCTTTGCACCCTGTTACTTGATACAGCAGTGTAGAGGAAGGACCAGCGTCTCTGCAGCTCTGTGAAGAGAAAATGGCGCTGGTGAGAGCTGTGAGGGCTAAGCCCCGCCCCCTTAATGGGGCACTTCAGCCCCACTATTTTTTTAAATATTTATACTGGTGGGGGTTCGGATTTAGTGCCTTGGCACTTAAAAACCACCTTGCCAGTCTTATATGAGGTTTTTAATGCTGCCCAGGGACTCCCCCCCCCCCCCCCCCCGCGCCGTGTAGTGCCGCTGTGTGTGGGAGCATGGCGTGCAGCGCGGCCGCTGTGCGGTACCTCATAGCCGTCACTGAAGTCTTCTGATCTTCTTCTACTTACCTGTCTTCTGACTTCTGGCTCTGCAAGGGGGGTGACGGCAGGCTCTGGGAATGGGCATCTAGTCGTTCAGACCCTCAGGAGCTAATGGTGTCCTGTAACCAAAGAAGCATTGGGGGTCATTCCGAGTTGTTCGCTCGTTATTTTTTTTCGCAACGGAGCGATTAGTCGCGAATGCGCATGCGCAATGTCCGCAGTGCGACTGCGCCAAGTAAATTTGCTATGCAGTTAGGAATTTTACTCACGGTTTTTTCTTCGTTCTGGTGATCGTAATGTGATTGACAGGAAGTGGGTGTTTCTGGGCGGAAACAGGCCGTTTTATGGGTGTGTGCGAAAAAACGCTACCGTTTCTGGGAAAAACGCGGGAGTGGCTGAAGAAACGGAGGAGTGTCTGGGTGAACGCTGGGTTTGTTTGTGACGTCAAACCAGGAACGACAAGCACTGAACTGATCGCTGATGCCGAGTACGTTTGAAGCTACTCAGTAACTGCTAAGAGGTGTGTAATCGCAATTTTGAGAATCTTTCGTTCGCAATTTTACTATGCTAAGATTCACTCCCAGTAGGCGGCGGCTTAGCGTGTGCAAAGCTGCTAAAAGCAGCTTGCGAGCGAACAACTCGGAATGAGGGCCATAGTCTTGAAACTCACAGAACTAGGTCTGCATCTCTCCCCTCAGTCCCACGAAGCAGGGAGCCTGTTGCCAGCAGGTCTCTCTGAAAATAATGAACCTAACAAAAGTATTTTTCAGAGAAACTCAGGAGAGCTCCTCAGTGTGCATCCAGTCTCACTGGGCACAGATTCTAAACTGGAGTCTGGAGGAGGGGCATAGAGGGAGGTGCCAGTTCACACCCCGTCAAAGTCTTAAAGTGCCCATGTCTCCTGCGGATCCCATCTATACCCCATGGTTCTTGAAGGGTCCCCAGCATCCTCTAGGACGTATGAGAAAGCTCTATCCCTGCAAATCTTCTCCCTGAACTGCTCAGGCAAATTTTTGTAAAAATAATATTGATAAATATGCCCATAAGACACACCACCTTTCACATTCTCTGGGGGGTTCTCGCCCTGCGGCCTACGACCGGATCCTCACCTTAGGGCTCACCGTGTCTCTCCGCGTCCAGGGAAGCCTGGTGACCCGGCCGGACGCGGCCGCACGGAATCCGGAGTCTCAGCGATGGCGGCCATCTTTCCCCTCGTGAGTCGGAAGGTGCTGCGGGAGAAGCACAGCCCGGCTGACGCTTCCATGCGCCCAGGTGAGCAACCCTCCTGTCCGGAGACGAGCGTCCCCCTCCTGCAGCCCTCTGGACGCTGCCTGCCGGAGGCCTTGGTTGGAGCGCCGGGGGGAGCGTGGGCCTGTCCTCCCTGCGCCCGTGATCTAGTGCCGGCTCCGTGGGCCTTTACTGCGGTACCGGCCCCTGCCGGGTTACCCGGCCGGACCCCATCCTCTGTGTGGCTCCTGTCTGGTGGGCACTGCGCTCCCTGTCGGCCTGCGCCTCCTTGTCATACCCGCGCCCAGGTCCCAGAGTTGCAGGCCCCCTTGCTGCACCCCTATGGTGCCCACAGTCTATCCTCTCCAGGGGCCTGGGCTCCCTCTCTGGTTGGGCACAATCCCACGAGCCCTTGCGCCTTCCTGCTTCTCCCGCTCCTTGTGGGACCTCCATTATAGCCGAGCCCAGACGCCCCCTCCCCTGCTGTCTGGTCCTGGTGCGACCTCAGCCACTGGCTGGTCCGTGTCCGGGTCCCATCTCTATCAGAGAGCTTTGTCCTCTACTGCTCCTGACTGCCTGGCTTCTCTCCGGGACCGTGTGGACCCTCGCCTCTGCCGGAGTCCCCTGGTCCTGAGCCACCTGCCTTGCTCGGCAAGCCACGACATGATGTCTCCCTAGAGTTCCTGCCTTACCCCCCCTGGTCCTGAGCTTTGCTGCCGGAGCGCCTTCTCTACTTCACACCCTGCTCATCACCCTCTTTCTCATATATTTACGATGCCCAGGGGCAGTAAAAAGTCACAGGGCTCCGACCTCACACCATTTCTTACTAAAAAGAGCACCCCGGCCATGAACAGGCCCGATGCTCCTGAACCCCCCCAGGGCTCCTCGGACTCTGAGGCCGAAGATGATGACCTTACACCCCTTACCCGAAGAGACTTCCTCTCCCTCCTCAAGGAGGTGCGGGATGTTAAAACCTCCGTCCAGGCCCTCCACTCCCTGAAATCCGACATTGCCGACATCGGCTCCAGAACGGATTAACTTGAACGTTGAGTGGAAGAGGTGGTGACGTTCCAGCAAGCGGTCGAAACCGATTTCCACCAACTCCGCAAAGATGTCGCTCAATTGAGGGAGGAGCATGAGGACCAGGACAATAGGGTGAGGAGAAACAACCTGAGGATTCGGGGCATTCCTGAGGAGGTCGAGGCGGCCCACCTTGACCTCTACCTTAAGCGCCTCTTTGCCCTTCTGTCACCTGACACCCCTGAAGAACACCTTCTCCTGGACCGAGCACACCGAGCCCTCCGTCCTCGCTCCCAGGACTCCACCCAACCCAGGGACGTCATCCTCCGACTACACTACTTTACTGCAAAGGAGGCTATTATGAGGGAGGCCCGACGGATGGGATCCGTGACTTTCCAGAATGTCCCTCTGCAGATCTTCCAGGATCTATCCCCGCTCACCCTGGCCAAACGTAGAGACTTTAAACCCATCACTTCCCTGCTTTCCTTTCATAATGTTAAATACCGTTGGGGCTTTCCCTTCCGTATCCTGGTTTGGCATCAAGGGAAGCTGCTTACAGCCAGGAATCTCCTCGAGGCTCAAACACTGATCTCCAAGCTGGGTATCCACAACACTGAACAGGATGTTTCTACCCAACGCCTGCCACCGCGGACACAGCGAAACTCGCCTCAGCCTCCTCGTTCTGAGTGGTTTACGATCCCAGCATCAGCGGCCTCGTCGGCTCCACCTCCTGTTCCCTGATGGACTTCCAGCTCTCTGATTTATTGCCTTTTTGTAATTGTGTCGACCTTTCCTGGTCGACCTCCCCCATCCGGGGAGTTGTTTCACTTTAGTTCTCACGCATCCTGATTTCCCGATCCCTTAATTGATTCCCGACTGTTTGATTGTTACCCCTTGCTACACTGTTAATATGTTCATATGCCCTTATGTTGCGTAACGTTAATCTGTTTTTTTTTTTTTGTTTTTTTTTTCTTTCCTCTCGACCCCTTGCTCCTCCTTTCTTTTCTTCTTGGAGCTGGCGCTCCGTCTGTTCCTCTTTCACGCTTTCTCTCCAGTTTTCTCCCTGAGGCTCCCCCAGGGGAGGTTAGCCTCCTGGCCGTGGCTATGTGGTTTGTGATCCACCCTCCGGACCCCATCCCACGCCCCCTTAGGGCTCTGAGCCCTCTTGCTGACCTAGGTGCCCCCTGGATACCTAGTACCCCTTCCCCCTGTCAGCACTACTGGTCCTGGCCTCCACTGCCGGACGACCACCTACCTTCCTACCCCTCCCGGTCTACTTCCCCTCCTCCCCCCTCCCACATCACAGTGTCTCTTGCTTCTTCTCTTCCTTTTCTTTCTCTCTTCCTTCTTCCTCTACTCTCGGTGTTCTACGCTCCTTCTCTCCTGCCTACCTCTTTGTGGCTTGCCCATGGGTCTCCAGGTACTTTCCTTTAATGTGAAGGGCTTGAACAGCCCCCAAAAGAGAGGTAAGCTCTTTGATTCCCTCAAACTTCACAAAGGCGATCTGGTCTTTCTCCAGGAGACCCACTTCCTCCATGGCTCCCACCCCACTCTGCGATGCAAACCATACCCTGATTCCTTCCATGCCTGTGACCACTCTGCCAAAAAACGAGGGGTCGCGATTTTTCTCGCCCGCCACCTGACATTTGAGCTTCTAGACTCCCACACCGACAAGGAGGGCCGGTTTATTATCTTAGTGGGTAAACTTAATAACAAACTATGCACCCTCGCCAACATTTATGCCCCTAACCAACAGCAGGAACCATTCTTTGCAAAACTGGATACCCTCCTTACTCAGGTCCGGCAAGGCGACCTCATACTTGCTGGGGACTTTAACTCTGTTCTGAACCTGAAGATAGACCATTCTCCCTCACTCCCTACTGCTTCCCTGTCAGACTCTCGTCGCTCTAGATCCCTCCTCCGCCTCATGCGATCCCAGCTTCTCTACGACTCCTGGAGGATAAAAGACCCCTCTGCTCGTGACTATACCTTTTATTCTGCCCCTCATAATTCTTATTCCTGCATTGATATGATCCTGCTCAGCCATGATCTTCCCTTGAATCTCCACGCTGCCCACATACACCCACTGATCTGGTCTTACCATGCCCCTATCTCTTGCGATCTCTCGGGACTGCTCCCACGCCCTCGCCCCATGACTTGGCGCCTTAATGACTCCCTCCTCCATAGCACGGAGATAAGTTCCCATCTTTGGGATAAGATTTCCGACTATTTTACCTTAAACGACTCCCCTGACAGTTCTAGGCCCACTCTCTGGCTGGCACATAAGGCAGTTCTTCGAGGACACATCATCAGCTTGGCCTCCAAAACCAAAAAGCAATCCCTCACTCAGTTTAACAAACTCTCCATTAAACGCCACACACTCGAGACCCAGCATAAGGCGTCCTCCGATCAGGCAGTCTTGTCTGAACTCTGTACGGTTAAAGCGGAACTTGATCTCCTTCTCTCCAGACGGGTGGCCAAGCGTCTTAAATGGCTTCGCCAGTCTTTCTACGAGAAGGGAGACAAGGCAGAAAAGATCCTGGCGGCACGACTCCGTTCCACGAAAGCCAAAACCAATATTATCGCCATCCGAAACTCTCTTCATCAGCTTGTTCACGACCCCAACGCTGTTAGGGCTGCCTTTCAATCCTACTACGCTGACCTCTATAACCTCCCACTCCCCTTGCCTGGTTCTCCCTCTCCACCCCACTCTGACCTGGTCTCTCACTTTCTTTCAGCTGCCAACCTGCCTAAACTCCCCCAGGACGCCATGGACCATCTTAACAGTGAGTCCTCGGTGGAGGAAATTGCACAGACTATACTCATGCAAAAAATTGGTAAATCTCCAGGCCCGGATGGGTTCACGGCTCTCTACTACAAAAAAAATTCCGATCTTCTCTCCCCCCACCTCCAGTCCCTGTTTAATGGGATTGTCCATGGCGACCCCTTCCCACCTGAGATGTTGGAGGCTAGAATAGTGGTGATCCATAAGGAAGGCAAAGACCCCCTCAACTGTGCCCGCTACCGACCTATATCTCTCCTGAACCTGGAAAATTTTCGCCAAAATACTAGCCAATCGCCTTAACCCGTATCTCCCTGCCCTTATCCATTATGACCAGGTGGGGTTCATCCCAGGCCGCCAGGCGAGGGATAACACAAGACGTGCTATTGACCTTATACATATCTCGAACTCCAGGGGTTCCCCCGCTATTATGCTCTCCTTAGATGCTGAAAAGGCATTTGATCGGATCTCCTGGAGTTTTCTGAGAGCTGCCTTGGAGGCCTACGGCTTGTCTGGTGGCTTTCTCACTGGTATCCTGGTGCTACACTCCGCCCCTCCGCCACGGTGTTAATCAAAGGAGTCCCGTCCGCATTTCCAATGGTACACGTCAGGGTTGCCCTCTCTCACCGCTAATTTTTGCCCTTATTATCGAGCCCCTCGCTTCTCAAATCAGAACTCACCCAAATATACATGGTATACGGGTAGGCCGTACTGATCCCAAAATCTCTCTCTTCGCTGATGACATCCTACTTTCTCTGACCCAACCCCTTATCTCACTCCCAAACCTCTTTTCAGTCCTGCATTCCTACAGCCTCATATCTGGCTACAAGATTGATTACTCCAAGTCTGAGGCTATGCTGCTTCATGTCCCTCACCGAGAAGCTGAATCCCTTCGTGCCAATTTCAATTTTAAGTGGCAGTCCAACAAGATTAAATACCTGGGGATATATTTGACCCCCTGTTACGACTCCCTCTTCCGGGAAAACTTTCCACCCCTTCTCACCAAAACACTCGCTGACCTGACTTCCTGGAATAGTCTGTTCATTTCATGGCTGGGCAGGATCATAAAATGTCCATAGTCCCTAAATGGCTTTATCTTTTCCAGACCCTCCCTGTGGCAGTTCCGGCTTCCTTTCTCCGTACTATCCAACGAGCCCTCATGCGCTTCATTTGGAATCATAGACCCCCCGCATCGCCGCTAATACCCTGAAACGACCAACCTCCGCTGGTGGTAGAGGACTCCCTGATATTAAACTTTACTAGCTGGCTTCCCACCTGTCCCATATTGTCACCTCTTATGCCCCTCCGGGGTCTACAGCCTGGCTGGATATTGAGGCAGCCCTCGTTGGTCTCTCCGACATGACCCTTTTATGGGGTCTCCCCCCTACCTCCCGACCCCCAACCTCCAAACTCCTCCCCACTGTCACATTTAACCTTAAAATTTGGGACTCTCTCTCTCTGAAGATGGGCCTCACCACTACCCCCTCGCCCTTGACCCCTATCTGGTGGAACCCGATGTTCCCCCCTGGACTCTCGACTACGAGATTCCGTCTATGGATGACGTTGGGCTTTAAATTCCCGATTAACTTTGCCGATCGGGGCCAATGGCTGGACCCCTTCACACTCGCTTAACCCATTCCAATTTTTACAAATCCGCCATTTCCTAGGTTCTCTGCCCCCCTCCACCCTGCTTCGGGCCCTCACCCACTTTGAAAGCTTATGCATTAATTCCCACCTCTCCAAAGGTCTAATCTCCCAACTCTACTCCCTCTTACTAGACTCCTCTCTTCCCTCCTCCCGACCCCACGAACTTGCTTGGGAACGTGACCTTGCCCCCCCCCCCCCCCTTCCCCAGAGAGCGAAGATTGGGAAGACATGAGACTCGGGATAGCTAAATGCTCTATTGCTACTGCTTTTAAGGAGACGGCCTACAAAATCTACTATCGCTGGTATTACACCCCCGACAGACTCAACAAACTCTTTCCATCTTCCTCCCCTAACTGCTGGAGGAACTGCGGAGCTAGGGGTAAATGCTACACATATGGTGGACCTGTCCGTCCATCATCCCCTTCTGGAACCTAGTTCACTCCCTCCTCAACTTGCTCCTGGATTCCCCCGTGCTGAAGGATCCATGGATCTTTTTGCTGTGCTACCCTCCCCCGACGCTGACCAAATTCTCCCAAAAAACTGGTTGCGCACATTCTATCGGCGGTGAAATCGCTGATAGCTCTTAATTGGAAGAACCCCTCTGCGCCCTCCCTCCTGTCTCTCAAAACTAAAATATGGCATATTGCCTCCATGGAGAAGATTACATACTACCTCCATGATCGGGACCATATCTTTGAGCAGGTTTGGGCCCCCTGGCTCGCCGCTGAACGCAGACCGACGCCCCCCTCCTCTTCCTCCTAGCCCCTACCGCAGTCCCATGGGCACCACCCGCCGCTCTGACTCCACTGTCTTTATTCTCGTCTTCTCTTTTCTCTTTTCCCTATCTCTTCTTCTTTTTCTCACTGTCACCCTCTCCCGTCTTTCCCTGACCTGTTTCTCCCTCTCTCTTTTGCTTTTATCAACCCCAGGATAGACACTGTGAGTAGGTTACAATGTGGTTTCCATCCCTATGTTCCCCTTCTTCCCCCTCTCCTCTCCCCCCTAACCTCACAATTGTTTGCCATCGTTCATTTTTTCTGTTTGTTCTAGCTGTTTATTTTAAAATTGTGGTTCCTGCTGGACAATAGGTCTTACGACCACCTGTCCCACATGCTTCTGTAATGTCTGTCTACCCTGTTTACCCACACACAAATAAAGAATTTCAAAAAAACTAAAATTGGAGGAGTCAAGGGAAACATACTGTAATACCATGGACTACATACAGTATGAAACAGTGTTAGCACACTGGTGCACTGTATTTTGTTAATAGGGCTATATGGCTATTTGCCATCCAACTTAAAAGCCCTCTTTTTGGCATATATTATTTCCTGTAATTATTTTAGATTGTACTCATGATGAATGCTATTACGAGTTCTAGAACAGCAGTCACCATCTTGCCAGTTTCTATTCTAAATGTTTCTAGTACATTGGCAATTAATGCTCGTATATATTTATTATACAAATGCATAAATGCAGAGAAATTAGTTAGGAGCGTGTAGAACAATTATGCCTCCTTCTCAAGTTTGTTCTTATATTCCTTAACTTATTCTGCCTCATTTAGCTTTAGAATTATTCCGTCTATTCTTTTGCCAGTCTTAATTTCAAAGATCTGGCAGTACTATACTTGTAAATACTTTAATGTAATTTATGGGCCATACAATCATGTAGGTTTTTTTTTGTACAAATGTGCCTATTTCTCCCTTGGGTGCATCCCATCGTGTGTTTGGAGCACATTAGGGGTAATTCCAAGTTGATCGCAGCAGGAAATTTTTTAGCAGTTGGGCAAAACCATGTGCACTGCAGGGGGGGGCAGATATAACATTTGCAGAGAGAGCTAGAATTGGGTGGGTTATTTTGTTTCTGTGAAGGGTAAATACTGGCTGCTTTATTTTTACACTGCAATTTAGATTGCAGATTGAACTCACCACACCCAAATCTATCTATCTCTGCACATGTTATATCTGCCTCCCCTGCAGTGCACATGGTTTTGCCCAACTGCTAAAAAATTTCCTGCTGCGATCAACTTGGAATTACCCCCATTGTGCAGACTTTTGCACATCCAATATGCATCATAGCAATGCTTATGGCAGCACAAGTAAATATGTCACTTCACAGCCCTGCCAACACCAAATTTTGAACAACCCCCATAATTTTCTTTATAGCTCATCAAATCCTGCTCACTGGAGCCTCATTTATATAATGGAATTAAGGAAACATCAGGACTAAATTTATACAAGTGTCAAAATTATACATATTATTGTTTTAATTACAGTATGCCTTGGTACATCAAAGGAGGTTGAAAGGCACGCAGTATATCCCACTGAAAGTAACGGCTAAAATCTAATGATTTTCAGTAGACATGTATGAACGAAGCACCAGCCAGTCCACCTGATGGAGTTCATTAAAATACGAGGTGTGGTTATTAAATAACTAGACTGTAGTTGTAAAAACACAAACCATACTGCGTGAGTTAAAACAGTTTTGCAAGTTTCACACATGCCATAAGACAAAATCTAATTTTATCACTTGGATACAGGGGTGGATTCTGGTGTTGGTATCCTGAACGCTGAGATCCCGACAGCCGGCATATTAAACATATACCGGATGTAGATCACACATATTATTTCAGAATACACACATCAGAATGGAAACTCCAGGTCTTCACACTTTCTCCTATCAAATACAGTAAAGTTTGGTTCCCCACAATCACTGCCATCTTGACCCATTGTACCATGTCTGTAGCTGAATGGAGTGGAAAAAAATAGGTTCATTACTCCATTACTCCACAAAAGAAGAACAAGGGTATTTATAAAGCCAGTTGGTATTTATAAACATGATGAAAATTTTAAAAATAACTATTCTATTGTCATATTATTTTATAATACTGGAAACTTTCATAAACACGGTGGACTATTGATTGTAAGTATGTAGTGTTCATTCTAGCACCCTGCACCTTTCAAAATCCGTGCAGTTCCTCTTTCCTGCATGGGGTGTCGCTCTCTGCTGTGGTGCTTCTCAGCACACTTTGATCTGTTACTCAGTGCTGTGATACAGACCTGTGTGTGCTGAGAAGCACCAGAGCAGAGAGTGACACCCCAGGCAGGAAAGAGGAACTGCACATGATTTGAAAGGTGCAGGGTGCTAGAATGAACACTAAGGGGTATATGCAATTGAGGTCGAATTCCCGAAAATGTCGAAACACGGGACATTTTCGCCCCCCAAAAAATTTCGACAATGCAATACAGTACTTTTCGCCAAAAAAACGGCCATTCAAAATTCGACTTTTTGAAATTCGACATTTGTCAAATTCGACATTTCTGCAATGGTACAAATGCGGCATTTCGACAAAAGTATATTCAATTGAAGATTGTAAATTCGACAGCAGTGCTTTTAGACAGTAAATTCGTCATTTTCAATCCGCCACACTTTGCTGGCGGAATCTAATAAAAAAAATTAAAAACATGTTTTTTTGTGTTTTTTTTTATTGATAATAACATATCTATTTATATTAGAAGGGATTAGGTACTTGGTTTGTCTATTTAGGAGGCACAAGTATTATTTATATATTTTTAAAAATATATATATATTTTTTATGGAATGGTGTAAAAATCAGGAAAAAAAATGCGTGGGGTCCCCCCTCCTAAGCATAACCAGCCTCGGGCTCTTTGAGCCGGTCCTGGTTGCCAAAATACGGGGGGGGGGAAATGACAGGGGATCCCCCGTCTTTTAACAACCAGCACCGGGCTCTACGCCTGGTCCTGGTGCAAAAAATACGGGGGACAAAAAGAGTAGGGGTCCCCCGTATTTTTTGTACCAGCACCGGGCTCCACTAGCTGGACAGATAATGCCACAGCCGGGGGTCACTTTTATACAGCGCCCCGCGGCCGTGGCATTAAATACCCAACTAGTCACCCCTGGCCGGGGTACCCTGGAGGAGTTGGGACCCCTTCAATCAAGAGGTCACCCCCCAGCCACCCAAGGGCCAGGGGTGAAGCACGAGGCTGTCCCCCCTTCCAAGGGCTGCGGATGGGGGGCTGATAGCCATGTGTAAAAATGTAAGAATATTGTTTTTTGCAGAAGAACTACAAGTCCCAGCAAGCCTTCCCCGCAAGCCGGTACTTGGAGAACCACAAGTACCAGCATGCGGGGGGGAAACGGGCCCGCTGGTACCTGTAGTTCTAAGGCAAATAAAAACAGGACACAGACACCGTGAAAGTATAACTTTATTACATACATGCCGACACACATACTTACCTATGCTGACACGCTGACTCTGGCCTCGTCTCCAATGTTGACGTCCGGGGTACCTGAAAATAAAATTATACTCACCTGATCCAGTGTCCAGTTCTTTTATTATAATCCATGTACTTGGCAAAACAAAAAAACGCATTTACCTGAACCAGCGGCTGACCGCGGGTAACCCCACCGCTGACCGCAAAGTTCCCACCATTGAAACTAATGGAGAGAGCTGTGCGATGCGCTGTCTGCCAGCTCAGATGCGTAAAGCCAATCAGGAGAGTGCCACGAAGTGGCGCTTCCTGATTGGCAGATGGGACCCTCTGTGACAGTACTCACAGGGGGTCTCTGCATTCGGGGAAAGGGGTCCCATGTGTAAACATGGGACCCCTTTCAGTCCGTCTGGTTCGGGTAAATGCGTTTTTTTGTTTTGCCATGTACGTGGATTACAATAAAAGAACCGGACACTGGATCAGGTGAGTATAATTTTATTTTCAGGTACCCCGGACGTCGACATTGGAGATGTGGCCAGAGTTGGCGTGTCAACATAGGTAAGTATGTGTGTCGGCATATATGTAATAAAGTTATACTTTCACGGTGTCTGTGTCCTGTTTTTATTTGGGTATTTTTTTTGCAGTAGAACTACAGGTACCAGCGGGCCCGTTTCCCCCCGCATGCTGGTACTTGTGGTTCTCCAAGTACCGGCTTGCGGGGGAGGCTTGCTGGGACTTGTAGTTCTTATGCAAAAAACAATATTCTTACATTTTCAACAAGGCTATCAGCCCCTCATCCGCAGCCCTTGGATGGGGGGGACAGCCTCGGGCTTCACTCCTGGCCCTTGGGTGGCTGGGGGGGGACCCCTTGATTGAAGGGTCCCCACTCCTCCAGGGTACCCCGGCCAGGGGTGACTAGTTGGGTATTTAATGCCACGGCCGCAGGGCGCTGTATAAAAGTGACCCCGGCTGTGGCATTATCTGTCCAGCTAGTGGAGCCCAGTGCTGGTACAAAAAATACGGGGGACCCCTACTCTTTTTGTCCCCCGTATTTTTTGCACCAGGACCAGGCGCAGAGCCCGGTGCTGGTTGTTAAAATACGGGGGATCCCCTGTCATTTGTTTTCCCGTGTTTTGGCAACCAGGACCGGCTCAAAGAGCCCGAGGGGGGGACCCCACGCAATTTTTTTTCGGGTTTTTTACCGTTTTTTAAACATTTTTAAAAATCTAATCAAAATCCGTCAAATCGGCCGTTTTTCGACAGCGGGACTATCGAATTCATTTTTTATTGAATATGTCGAATTCCGGCACCCACCTGCCGGAATTCGACGGTCGAATTGTGTCAAATTTAAAAACGGGTGAAAAAGTGCCGCAATTCGCCCGGAATTGCATATACCCTTAAGTATGGAATTTGCAGTCATATATCACCTGATCATCTTTGTGCAGAGACTTTAAAAATGTTAGGTTTTCTTTCTAAAACAGATCATGTTTGCAAGCTACAAGTCCCTTTTTTAATATCTCATGGAAGGAACATGATTCCAATTTGTAAGTTATGCAGCAGTACTTAAACCTTGAACATCTACTTATGGCTTTCCAGCTCTCCAGATTGCATTTCTCCCACACAACAACTAACTAGCCTGTAGCTTGCATTGGCTGAAGGAAATTGCTTCAATTAATTTCAATGCCTCTCCTTTGATGTGGTATCATCCACAATTTCGTGGAAGTGGTCCAGCTCTGCTTTCAGTCAACTAGGCCATGTATAGGATGTAAGACAGAGAACCAACATATAAATCTGTTTAATGAAAATAAAGGAAATTGTGCTAATATTTTAATTAATGCTATCACAAATTTCTCTTTCTTTCTTTCTTTCTTTCTTTCTTTCTTTCTTTCTTTCTTTCTTTCTTTCTTTCTTTCTTTCTTTCTTTCTTTCTTTCTTTCTTTCTTTCTTTCTTTCTTTCTTCCTTCCCTCCATCCTTCTTCTTTCTCCATATAAAAATGATCTTTAGCCTACATAAAATGAAACAGGCAGACAAGAATGGGCACAAACATGAATATATCACATTCATTACAAATTATTTTACATATTTTACAAGTAGGAATCATATTAAGCTTTAAAATTAAATCCGTCTGAAGCTTAAAAATGTCTGCAGGTGTTTTTAGCAGAGACTCATTTTATTTTTTAATAGCAAAATGCAATGACCAGACCTTGAACTTCTTGGGTTAAGCTCCGATCTATGGGTAGAGGACATTATGTTCTGAAAAGTTTCTATTTGTAGACATGAGGCTGTGTTAGTCTTCAAGTTCATTTTTCTACTTTAATTTCCTGATACATTATACAAACCACTGTTCAGAATTGTTCAAATTATTTTGACTTGTTCCTCACTGATTAGTAAACCATATGCAGCACTGTTTAAAAACAAATTATACAGTATTACATTTTAACATTTCAGACATTGGTAAAGTTTTTCTACAGTTCTCAACTCACAAATAACTGTTTATTTTAATGGAAAACAGTAGAAAAGCCTTTTAACAAGCTAATTTGATAGGATCAACCTTGTGCTTTTTTGCATAACATTGCAGGATGCACTAACAGCAAAATGTGGTCAAAATTATAAAAACTCCCGTTTTCTGTTGATTGACTGCATTTCCGATATGTACAAAGCTCCAGAAAGCAAACCGTTACAGAGCATTTTCTCGATAGGGCATGCCATCTTTAGAGCTATAGAGGTCTATGGGCTTCTATTTGCATTATTCACAGAAGGATCCCTCCCAGTATACCACACAGCTCGCAAATGAGCTGGCCGATAACTGCACATGCACAGAAGTGCTACCAGGTCGTAAATTCGGATGTTCTCTCATCGCAAAGGACAGCTCTATTGGAAGAACTGTCCTTTATGATTTTTTATTGTACATGCAAACGGCATTACTAAATGTCGCTATACATGCTCAGCGCCGGATTAAGGGCCACATGGTCCTGGAGCTGAACATTTTTAAGTGCCTACTGTATACTGAGAAGGGGAGGAGCTGTGATGAGTGCTGTGTGAGTGTGGCCAGAGCCATGTGTGTGTGTACACCCCTACACTGACAGACCCACTGTCTCCCTAAATACATAAACATAGAAAAATTCCATAATCTAGTGAGAAAATTACAAAAACTATTTTAATACTTGTGATTAATGATTGTTTGGCCAGCTGTGCAGCTGGTCTTCCTCCTCCTGCCAGGAAGATGGGCCTATTTTTATGTGGAGGCCTGGAGCTGTAGCTCCAACAGCCCCATTGTTAATCTGGACCTGTATATGCTATTAGTGACGGGATGTATCTCATTAAAAATGCAATGCTTGAAACATGCTGTTGATGAATACATATCCTGTACTGTTTATAGAATTAGAATTTCAACAATAGTTTGCCTCTTGGGTGTCTCTCTGTTTAAAGCTGTGGTACAGGATTTAAGTGTAGCTAGAAGTTTTTGCCCCAACATTTAAAAGAGACTGCCTAGTTATTAAAGTTAGATCACTACTCATCTTTATTTATACAGTTGCTACAAGGTCCTTAATTATCTAAGCTGACTAATATTTTTTCCAAAAAACTCAGAAATTGACATTTTTGTTTATGATTGAATAAGGTTAAGAATATTTATTTAAACATATACAACACGATTTTATAAAAACAAAAAAACAACATTTTTTTAAGACATCAGTTTAAACATCAATGGCTAATACTGTATATTGATGACCTATGCAACTTTACTTGTTCGTGAGGCTGCTCCTCTCTGCAGGGTGTACACAGGGCTGCTTTTTTACATTTCCCAACAGATGCTAATCACTGCAGCTGCAGGGTGGGGTGTGCTGCTGCGCTGCCCAATCACTGGAGTGGGAACCAGGAAGCAGAGAGGCTGGGAGGTCCCTCTAAGAGTGGCAGCAGCCCATAGTGGGCATTTTTAGCTGGTCACAACAGATGCTAAAGGACGTCTGACAAGGCACCATATCAACCACAGAAGCTACTACAGATCTACTGTATTAAGCTATAACAAGAGATAAAGTGGAGACAGATAAAGAGAGATAAAGTACCAGCCAATCAGCTTCCTAACTGCCATGTCACAGGTTGTATTTGAAAAATGACAGTTAGGAGCTGGTTGGCTGGTCCTTTATCCCAAGGCTTAATGCATTTTGGCCTAAAATCTTTTGTGCAGTCTGACCACTGGCGTATTTATAATGGGTGCACTGTGTGCGGTGCACACAGGCCCCCGGGGGTCCAGGGGGGCCCACACCACACACCCTTCACCCATTAATGTCAATTACTTTTTTATGAAGTTCAGCAGAATTGATTGTTATTGACCAATACAAGCGTGACCAGAAAGGGTTTCATTATATCAACTGTACATCAGGATGAACCAGTGCTTAAAGTGGTCCTGGAGAGGTGGTGGAACTCACCCCCCCAGCCCTAAAGGCATTGCGCGCACCGTAGGCGCGTGCCACAAAAAGGGGCGTGGTCTCAAACCAGAAATGGGCGTGGTCACCCAACATGACCACAGCAGTAGCATCCCTTATACAATTCCCTCAGTAGTAGTGCCCCTTATGCAGTGCCCACTGTAGTGATAGTGCCCACAGTTGTAGTGCCCCTTATGTAAAGCCCATAGTATTGGTGCACCTTATACAGTGCCCCCAGTAGTAGTGACCCTTATGTCCCCAGGAGTGATGCCCCTTATTAAGTGCCCCCTATGCAATGCCCTCCTTAGTAGTGCCCCCAGTGGTAATGCCCCGTGTAGTATTGCCCCCAGTAGTAATGCCCCCGTAGTTATGCCCCATGTAGAGATGCCCCCTGTAATTATGCCCCCTGTAGTTATGCCCCAGTACAGATGCTCCCCCAGTACGGAGTATAGATGCCCCATGTAGAGCTGCCCTTGTAGAGCTGCCCTCAGTGCAGATGCCCCCAGTAGAGCTGCCCCATTACAGATGCTCCCTGTAGTTATGCCCCCAGTACAGATGCCCCTAGTACAGATGCCCTCAGTGGAAGATGCCCCCTGTAGTTATGCCCCCAGTACAGATGCCCCCTGTAGTTATGCCCCAGTATAGATGCCCCCAGTAGAGGCTGCCCCCTAGTAGAAGCTGCCCCCAATACAGTTGCCCCTGTAGTTATGCCCCCTCTAGTTATGCCCCAGTACAGATGCCCCCAGTAGTAGCTGCCCCCTAGAAGCTTCCCCAGTACAGTTGCCCCCAGTAGTTATGCCCTAGTATAGATGTCCCCAGTCGAAGCTGCCCCCATTAGTGATGCCCCTAGTAGAAGCTGCCCCCAGTAGTTATGCCCCAGTATAGATGCCCCCAGTAAAAGCTACCCCCAGTAGAAGCTGCCCGTAGTACAGTTGGCCCCTGTAGTTATGCTCCCAGTAATTATTCCACAGTATAGATGCCCCAGTAGAAGCTGCCTCCAGTAGAAGTTGACCCCAGTATAGATGACCCCAATAGAAGATGCCCCCTTGTAGCGCCGCTTCACACACAAAAAAAACAACAACCCACATTACTCACCAGCCCCGCTCCTGCTTCCGGACTGCTGACCTCCTCCTGGCCGCCTGCTCCTTGGATCTATGCGAGAGACGTCATGACGTCTCTCCCATAGCGCCGCACAGCCGCACACTCACATTCTGGGTTAGGTGAGCCGGAGGAGGCGGAACTGCGTTCCGTCTCCAATTGTAAGTGACGGAACGCAGTTCCACCCCGTTCCGGCTCACTTTAACCTCTGGGATGAACCCATTTGTTTCCAGGAAAAGACATTTCAGTTGATATCAATGGCTGATGACAGAAGCACTTGCACTATCCAGTCTTGTTTATTTCACTTGGTGTATGAATATTATAATATATATGAATTTTCAGGGCTTCAATTATTATTGTTATATGTTTTATATTGTAAATATATATAGTACTGCTAAGTTTTACTATTAAATTGTTTTGTTTTATTTATAGGGGGTGATTCAGACCTGATCGCACGCAGGCGTTTTTTTGCAGTGCTGCGATCAGGTAGTTGCCGCCTACAAGGGGGAGGGGGTAAACGCTGTGCAGGGGTGCTATCACTTGTGCAGAGAGCTGCACAAACGTCTCTGCACAGCTCAGGACTTACTCAGCCGCTGCAACGATCCGGCCTGGGGCTGACATCAGGAACCCTCCCTTGAAACGGATGGACACGCCTGTGTTCGCCTGGGCACTCCTTAAAAATGGTCAGTTGACACCCACAAACGGCCTCTTCCAGTCAATCTTCTTGCGATCGCCGGTGCGATCTCTTTCTTCCTTAGTTCAGTCGCTGTCTGTGATCGCTGACGTGCCTGCGCATTGTGGGGCGTACGCATGCGCAGTTCAGACCCGATCGCACTGTTGCAAAAAAAGCTAGTGTGCAATCGGGTCTGAATGATCCCCATAGATCTGCAGTGAAATTCACTGTTATAACTATGGGGGTAATTCAGAGTTGATCGCAGCAGCAAATTTGTTAGCAGTTGGGCAGAACCATGGGGGTCATTCCGAGTTGTTCGCTCGTTGCTGATTTTCGCAACGGAGCGATTAAGGCAAAAATGCGGATGCGCATGGTACGCAGCGCGCATGCGCTAAGTATTTTAGCACAAAACTTAGTAGATTTACTCAAGTCCCAACAAACAATTGTCATCGTTGAAGTGATCGTAGTGTGATTGACAGGAAGTGGGTGTTTCTGGGCGGAAACTGACCGTTTTCTGGGAGTGTGCGAAAAAAACGCAGGCGTGCCAGGATAAAATGCGGGAGTGTCTGGAGAAACGGGGGAGTGGCTGGCCGAACGCAGGGCATGTTTTTGACGTCAAACCAGGAAAGAAACGGGCTGAGCTGATCGCAGTGTAGGAGTAAGTCTCGAGCTACTCAGAAACTGTTAAGAATTATTTATTCGCAATTCTGCTACTCTTTCGTTCGCAATTCTGCTAAGCTAAGATACACTCCCAGAGGGCGGCGGCCTAGCGTGTGCAATGCTGCTAAAAGCAGCTAGCGAGCGAACAACCCGGAATGAGGGCCAATGTGCACTGCAGGGGGGAGGGAGATATATCATGTGCAGAGAGCTTTAGATTTGGGTGGGGTGTGTTCAAACTGAAATCTAAATTGCAGTGTAAAAATAAAGCAGCCATTATTTACCCTGCACAGAAACAAAATAATCCACCCAAATCTAACTCTCTCTGCAAATGTTATATCTGCCCCCCCTGCAGTGCACATGGGTGGTCATTCCGAGTTGTTCGCTCGCTAGCTGTTTTTAGCAGCCGTGCAAACGCTATGCCGCCTCCCACTGAGAGTGTATTTTAGCTTAGCAGAAGTGCAAACGAAAGGATTGCAGAGCGGCGGCAAAGTTTTTTTGTGCAGTTTCAGAGTAGCTTCAGACCTACTCAACGCTTGCAATGACTTCAGACTGTTCAGTTCCTATTTTGATGTCATAAATACGCCAAGCGTTCGCCAAGCCACGCCTGCGTTTTTCCTGGCACGCCTGCGTTTTTTCGAACACTCCCTGAAAACGGTCAGTTGACACCCAGAAATGCCCACTTCATGTCAATCACTCTGCGGCCAGCAGCGCGACTGAAAAGCTTCGCTAGACCCTTTGTGAAACGACATCCTTCGTTGTAATAGTACATTGCGCGTGCGCATTGCGCCGCATACGCATGCGCAGAAGTGCCTTTTTTTGCCTCAACGTTGCACAGCGAACGAATGCAGCTAGCAATCAACTCGGAATGACCACCATGGTTTTGGCAAACTACTAACAAATTTGCTGCTGCAATCAACTCTGAATTACCCCCTATATTAGTTACAGTACATAACCCTCCACATTAGCACTGTTCTCTATTTGTAGTTTGCTCATAGTGAGACTGGCTATCTCATAACAGTTGCAGGAGTTGAGGCTTATTGCTCATATAAGCGCTTAGGTGCCATTTCCATTTTATTTTAAAAATACAATTTGCTTATAGCCTATAATGTTTGCTAGATGGTAAGGTTCATCAAGTTCAGTCATGTTGATATAGGAGATGAGCACCAATCCCCTATTGTGAAAGTTGACAATTTAGCCCCATTGGAGGTTATTTCTTTTTAACCTCAAAAATCAGATATATACCATGGATCAATAAACCCCTATAATATACTTTGCTAATTATAGCTACATATAGTGTTTATTGAAATAAATAACCTCCATTCGGTTTTTACTGTAAATTCTGCATTTATTTCCCAACTCGTGATAATGAATTCCACAGTTAAGCTACAATATGCATCAACAAAAAACTTTCTTAAGATGATAGTGAAAACCCTCCTTTCTTACATAAACTGACAGGGGCGGATTGGCCCACCAGGACACTGATAAAGCTAAATATTTATCTTATATAAAACCCTTTATGAGGTCTAAGAACACTGTACGCTATTTACGTATGGAGTACCGTAAGGGTACGCTCGTTGCGTAACAATCGCTTAGCCGTGGTCGAGACGCTCAAGCGTCACGTTCGCTCACGGCAAAGAGATCACAGGCAGGCACGCTATTGGCTGCTGACTAACGTAATGGTTCACTATAGCGTAACGGACGCTGTATCGGGAGCGGGCTGCTCGAGCGATACAGATGCTCACGAGAATACGCTGTTGGTATCGGGCACCCTTATAGGTGAGCGACTACCGTAATGCTACGCTATCAGCGTAGCGGACGCTCGAGACCACGAGGAGATCACGAGCGGCGCAGACGCTCACAATGTTAAACCTTTATATCTAAACCATAAACAATGTAATATGCTGTAAAACCTTAGTGTAGAGATAGGGTGTAGATGCAACACAGTGTAACCTTATTAACTTAAAAGCTGTTTGAGCGTCACCGACGCTCTGAGAATACTTAACACTATAAGAAATACACAGATACCGTGCTTAGGGTCCAACGCCTAATATATATATATTATGAATGTTATACTTGCAAAAGAATTATTACAATACAAGTCATACACTACAATATAACATAGACTACCTAACCAGATAACTACACATGAAATACAATACAATACTATTACGTTTAAGAGACTACGAGAGAAAAAGGAGAAGAGAGAGAGAGAGAGATATGGCCCATAACAACAAGAAAGACAATATGATTGCGGAGAAAACTTACGCACAAAGGAAACGATCGCATGCGCCTCTGGACATCCAGCTCCCGATTTTCAGCAATGATAACCGTTGAAGAGTGAGACCTGGATGTGATCGGCTTGTCTATTTATGCCCCACACACAATACAATTCAATGGTCCCTACAATCTCATTGTTCATTGGACACAGGAATTCCTCCTCGCATTATAACAAAAGGTCATAGGTTGATTCATACAGGTGGGCTGTGACTATTTCCAACAGCTCAGGTGGGAGGGAAACTGGGTTTCCCGCCGCATGGATAAGTAAGTGCAAATACAGTAAATGTTCATAAACTTCTTATGTCCATAACTATTCGCACGAGCGATTAATCCGCTTCAAACCAACACCGGAATATTGCTAATTAAATACTCTTCCGATGGATACTAAACACCACTGTATTACTCCTGTCTGACCCTTCGTATCAAACAAAGGGGGATTTCTCTGTTCATGAACATTCTATATTAACCAAACTTTCAGATTCTATCAAAGGGACCATGATCTACAAAATACATTATATAGTGGAAATATGTAACGATTGAGTCGCACGCTACGAACACATGAACTCTACCGTAAATGCACACACCGCGCGCCCGCGGGTGCCCGCAACAGCGAGTATGCGCACGCACGGGCGAGCGCACGCATGCGCAGCGCAGACCTGTGTGAGGTGCAAATATGGCAGTGTGCATCGTGATATTTTTTCTGACTTTGACAACACCATGACAGACCCCGATGGGCCGGTTCCATATCCCCCTCAGCTAGGCAATTCACACTCAGGCTGGGCTGGCTCATACTGCTTCTAGTACTTGTGGTTCATTGGAACGCAATCTGGAAGTTAGGCTTGCGTGCACTTCCAGGTGCCGCTAGCTGTAAAAAGTGGTGATGCTGTTCTACCAATGGGGGACCTGGAGAAAGTTAACCAGCCCAGCAGCATCCTCTCTCTGGACCCGGCCAAAGGTCTCTTCAACTAGCCCGGCCCAGGAGCAGCAGCATAGCGATAGTCGGAGCCAGGTTCACTACACCCGCACTCTCACTGAACTGACCAGAGCGGCGACTGAGCACTGAAGGGGACCAAGGCAAAGAGGTTATTTTTAATGACATTATTTGCATTGTCATGTTAGTGTAAGGGTTAGGGCGTCCCCGGTCACAGTGTATGGTTTGGGGACTGGACAGGATCAGAGGATGTACCTTGTTCTCAGGATGCCAGCTGATCAGGCTGCACTCACAGTCAGCCCTGGGACAATCTCTAATGCAACGTCCTTCAGCTCTGTAGCTGCCCAATGTTTGTCCATGATGATGGGACTATTTATGTAATGCGGTGGCTACGTATGTAATGTGGTGGCAACGTATGTAATGTGGTGCTATTTGAGTAATGTGGTGCTATACGTGTAATGTGGTACTATTCGTATAAAGCGGTGCTATACATGTAGTGTGGTGCTGTACCTGTAATGTGGTGCTATTCGTGTTATGTGGTGCTATTTGTATAATGCAGTGCTATACGTGTAGTGTGGTGCTATACATGTAATGCGGTGCTATACATGTAATGTGATGCTATACGTGTAATATGGTGCTATTCATGTAATAATGTGGTGGTTATGTATGTCCCCGTGGATTGGCCACTGGGACAGATTCCGCTGCGCTGGTCCCCTGTGTCTGTGTTTCACTACTTGTGTGTGCTCCCTTCCTGTACTGTGCTGTATATAGTGTGTGCTCCCTCCCTGTACTGTGCTGTATGTAGTGTGTGCTCCCTTCCTGTACTGTGCTATATGTAGTGTGTGCTCCCTCCCTGTACAGTGCTGTATGTAGTGTGTGCTCCACCTCCCTGTACTGTGCTGTATGTAGTGTGTGCTCCCTCCCTGTACTGTGCTGTATGTAGTGTGTGCTCCCTCCCTGTTCTGTGCTATATGTAGTGTGTGCTCCCTCCCTGTACTGTGCTGTATGTAGTGTGTGCTCCTCCTCCCTGTACTGTGCTGTATGTAGTGTGTGCTCCCTCCCTGTACTTTGCTCTATGTAGTGTGTGCTCCCTCCCTGTACTGTGCTGTATGTAGTGTGTGCTCCCCCTCCCTGTACTGTGCTGTATGTAGTGAGTGCTCTTTCCCTATACTGTGCTGTATGTAGTGTGTGCTCCCTCCCTGTACTGTGCTGTATGTAGTGTGTGCTCCCCCTCCCTGTACTGTGCTGTATGTAGTGTGTGCTCCCGCCCTGTACTGTGCTGTATGTAGTGTGTGCTCCCTCCCTGTTCTGTGCTATATGTAGTGTGTGCTCCCTCCCTGTACTGTGCTGTATGTAGTGTGTACTCCCCCTCCCTGTACTGTGCTGTATGTAGTGTGTGCTCCCTCCCTGTACTGTGCTGTATGTAGTGTGTGCTCCCTCCCTGTACTGTGCTGTATGTAGTGTGTGCTCCCTCCTTGTACTGTGCTGTATGTAGTGTGTGCTCCCCCTCCCTGTACTGTGCTGTATGTAGTGAGTGCTCCCTCCCTGTACTGTGCTGTATGTAGTGTGTGCTCCCTCCCTGTACTGTGCTGTATGTAGTGTGTGCTCCCCCTCCCTGTACTGTGCTGTATGTAGTGTGTGCTCCCTCCCTGTACTGTGCTGTATGTAGTGTGTGCTCCCTCCCTGTTCTGTGCTATATGTAGTGTGTGCTCCCTCCCTGTACTGTGCTGTATGTAGTGTGTGCTCCCTCCCTGTACTGTGCTGTATGTAGTGTGTGCTCCCCCTCCCTGTACTGTGCTGTATGTAGTGTGTGCTCCCTCCCTGTACTGTGCTGTATGTAGTGTGTGCTCCCTCCCTGTTCTGTGCTATATGTAGTGTGTGCTCCCCTCCCTGTACTGTGCTGTATGTAGTGTGTACTCCCCCTCCCTGTACTGTGCTGTATGTAGTGTGTGCTCCCTCCCTGTACTGTGCTGTATGTAGTGTGTGCTCCCTCCCTGTACTGTGCTGTATGTAGTGTGTGCTCCCTCCCTGTACTGTGCTGTATGTAGTGTGTGCTCCCCCTCCCTGTACTGTGCTGTATGTAGTGAGTGCTCCCTCCCTGTACTGTGCTGTATGTAGTGTGTGCTCCCTCCCTGTACTGTGCTGTATGTAGTGTGTACTCCCCCTCCCTGTTCTGTGCTGTATGTAGTGTGTGCTCCCTCCCTGTACTGTGCTGTATGTAGTGTGTGCTCCCTCCCTGTACTGTGCTGTATGTAGTGTGTGCTCCCTCCCTGTACTGTGCTGTATGTAGTGTGTGCTTCCCCTCCTTGTACTGTGCTGTCTGTAGTGTGTGCTTCCCCTCCTTGTACTGTGCTGTATGTAGTGTGTGCTCCCCCTCCCTGTACTGTGCTGTATGTAGTGTGTGCTTCCCCTCCTTGTACTGTGCTGTATGTAGTGTGTGCTTCCCCTCCTTGTACTGTGCTGTATGTAGTGTGTTCTCCCCCTCCCTGTACTGTGCTGTATGTAGTGTGTGCTCCCTCCCTGCTCTGTGCTATATGTAGTGTGTGCTCCCTCCCTGTACTGTGCTGTATGTAGTGTGTACTCCCCCTCCCTGTACTGTGCTGTATGTAGTGTGTGCTCCCTCCCTGTACTGTGCTGTATGTAGTGTGTGCTCCCTCCCTGTACTGTGCTGTATGTAGTGTGTGCTCCCTCCCTGTACTGTGCTGTATGTAGTGTGTGCTTCCCCTCCATGTACTGTGCTGTATGTAGTGTGTGCTTCCCCTCCTTGTACTGTGCTGTATGTAGTGTGTGCTCCCCCTCCCTGTACTGTGCTGTATGTAGTGTGTGCTCCCTCCCTGTACTGTGCTGTATGTAGTGTGTGCTTCCCCTCCTTGTACTGTGCTGTATGTAGTGTGTGCTTCCCCTCCTTGTACTGTGCTGTATGTAGTGTGTGCTCCCCCTCCCTGTACTGTGCTGTATGTAGTGTGTGCTCCCTCCCTGTACTGTGCTGTATGTAGTGTGTGCTTCCCCTCCTTGTACTGTGCTGTATGTAGTGTGTGCTTCCCCTCCTTGTACTGTGCTGTATGTAGTGTGTGCTCCTCCTCCCTGTACTGTGCTGTATGTAGTGTGTGCTCTCTCCCTGTACTGTGCTGTATGTAGTGTGTGCTTCCCCTCCTTGTACTGTGCTGTATGTAGTGTGTGCTCCCTTCCAGTACTGTGCTCTATGTAGTGTGTACTCCCTTCCTGTACTGTGCTGTATGTAGTGTGTGCTCCCTCCCTGTACTGTGCTGTATGTAGTGTGTGCTCCCTCCCTGTACTGTGCTGTATGTAGTGTGTGCTCCCCCTCCCTGTACTGTGCTGTATGTAGTGTGTGCTCCCTCCCTGTACTGTGCTGTATGTAGTGTGTGCTCCCCCTCCCTGTACTGTGCTGTATGTAGTGTGTGCTCCCTCCCTGTACTGTGCTGTATGTAGTGTGTGCTCCCTTCCAGTACTGTGCTGTATGTAGTGTGTGCTCCCTCCCTGTACTGTGCTGTATGTAGTGTGTGATCCCCCTCCCTGTACTGTGCTGTATGTAGTGTGTGCTCCCCCTCCCTGTACTGTGCTGTATGTAGTGTGTGCTTCCCCTCCTTGTACTGTGCTGTATGTAGTGTGTGCTCCCCCTCCCTGTACTGTGCTGTATGTAGTGTGTTCTTCCTCCCTGTACTGTGCTGTATGTAGTGTGTGCTCCCTTCCTGTACTGTGCTGTATGTAGTGTGTGCTCCCCCTCCCTGTACTGTGCTGTATAGTGTGTGCTCCCTCGCTGTACTGTGCTGTATGTAGTGTGTGCTCCCTCCCTGTACTGTGCTCTATGTAGTGTGTGCTCCCTCCCTGTACTGTGCTGTATGTAGTGTGTGCTCCTCCTCCCTGTACTGTGCTGTATGTAGTGTGTGCTCCCTTCCTGTACTGTGCTGTATGTAGTGTGTGCTCCCTCCCTGTACTGTGCTCTATGTAGTGTGTGCTCCCTCCCTGTACTGTGCTGTATGTAGTGTGTGCTCCCCCTCCCTGTACTGTGCTGTATGTAGTGTGTGCTCCCTCCCTGTACTGTGCTGTATGTAGTGTGTGCTCCTCCTCCCTGTACTGTGCTGTATGTAGTGTGTGCTCCCTCCCTGTACTGTGCTGTATGCAGTGTGTGCTCCCTCCCTGTACTGTGCTGTATGTAGTGTGTGCTTCCCCTCCTTGTACTGTGCTGTATGTAGTGTGTGCTCCCTTCCTGTACTGTGCTCCATGTAGTGTGTGCTCCCTCCCTGTACTGTGCTGTATGTAGTGTGTGCTCCCTCCCTGTACTGTGCTGTATGTAGTGTGTGCTCCCTCCCTGTACTGTGCTGTATGTAGTGTCTGCTCCCCCTCCCTGTACTGTGCTGTATGTAGTGTGTGCTCCCCCTCCCTGTACTGTGCTGTATGTTGTGTGTGCTCCCTCCCTGTACTGTGCTGTATGTAGTGTGTGCTCCCTTCCTGTACTGTGCTGTATGTAGTGTGTGCTCCCTCCCTGTACTGTGCTGTATGTAGTGTGTGCTCCCCCTCCCTGTACTGTGCTGTATGTAGTGTGTGCTCCCCCTCCCTGTACTGTGCTGTATGTAGTGTGTGCTTCCCCTCCTTGTACTGTGCTGTATGTAGTGTGTGCTCCCCCTCCCTGTACTGTGCTGTATGTAGTGTGTGCTCCCTCCCTGTACTGTGCTGTATGTAGTGTGTGCTCCCCCTCCCTGTACTGTGCTGTATGTAGTGTGTGCTTCCTCCCTGTACTGTGCTGTATGTAGTGTGTGCTCCCTCCCTGTACTGTGCTGTATGTAGTGTGTGCTCCCCCTCCCTGTACTGTGCTGTATAGTGTGTGCTCCCTCCCTGTACTGTGCTGTATGTAGTGTGTGCTCCCTCCCTGTACTGTGCTCTATGTAGTGTGTGCTCCCTCCCTGTACTGTGCTGTATGTAGTGTGTGCTCCCCCTCCCTGTACTGTGCTGTATGTAGTGTATGCTCCTCCTCCCTGTACTGTGCTGTATGTAGTGTGTGCTTCCTCCCTGTACTGTGCTGTATGTAGTGTGTGCTCCCCCTCCCTGTACTGTGCTGTATGTAGTGTGTGCTCCCTTCCTGTTCTGTACTGTATGTAGTGTGTGCTCCCTCCCTGTACTGTGCTGTATGTAGTGTGTGCTTCCCCTCCTTGTACTGTGCTGTATGTAGTGTGTGCTCCCCCTCCCTGTACTGTGCTGTATAGTGTGTGCTCCCTCCCTGTACTGTATGTAGTGTGTGCTCCCTCCCTGTACTGTGCTCTATGTAGTGTGTGCTCCCTCCCTGTACTGTGCTCTATGTAGTGTGTGCTCCCCCTCCCTGTACTGTGCTGTATGTAGTGTGTGATCCCCCTCCCTGTACTGTGCTGTATAGTGTGTGCTCCCTCCCTGTACTGTGCTGTATGTAGTGTGTGCTCCCTCCCTATACTGTGCTGTATGTAGTGTGTGCTCCCCCTCCCTGTACTGTGCTGTATGTAGTGTGTGCTCCCTCCCTGTACTGTGCTCTATGTAGTGTGCGCTCCCTTCCTGTACTGTGCTGTATGTAGTGTGTGCTCCCTCCCTGTACTGTGCTGTATGTAGTGTGTGCTCCCCCTCCCTGTACTGTGCTGTATGTAGTGTGTGCTCCCCCTCCCTGTACTGTGCTGTATGTAGTGTGTGCATCCCCTCCTTGTACTGTGCTGTATGTAGTGTGTGCTCCCCCTCCCTGTACTGTGCTGTATGTAGTGTGTGCTCCCTCCCTGTACTGTGCTGTATGTAGTGTGTGCTCCCCCTCCCTGTACTGTGCTGTATGTAGTGTGTGCTTCCTCCCTGTACTGTGCTGTATGTAGTGTGTGCTCCCTCCCTGTACTGTGCTGTATGTAGTGTGTGCTCCCCCTCCCTGTACTGTGCTGTATAGTGTGTGCTCCCTCCCTGTACTGTGCTGTATGTAGTGTGTGCTCCCTCCCTGTACTGTGCTCTATGTAGTGTGTGCTCCCTCCCTGTACTGTGCTGTATGTAGTGTGTGCTCCCCCTCCCTGTACAGTGCTGTATGTAGTGTATGCTCCTCCTCCCTGTACTGTGCTGTATGTAGTGTGTGCTTACTCCCTGTACTGTGCTGTATGTAGTGTGTGCTACCCCTCCCTGTACTGTGCTGTATGTAGTGTGTGCTCCCTTCCTGTACTGTACTGTATGTAGTATGTGCTCCCTCCCTGTACTGTGCTGTATGTAGTGTGTGCTTCCCCTCCTTGTACTGTGCTGTATGTAGTGTGTGCTCCCCCTCCCTGTACTGTGCTGTATAGTGTGTGCTCCCTCCCTGTACTGTGCTGTATGTAGTGTGTGCTCCCTCCCTGTACTGTGCTCTATGTAGTGTGTGCTCCCTCCCTGTACTGTGCTCTATGTTCTGTGTGCTCCCCCTCCCTGTACTGTGCTGTATGTAGTGTGTGCTCCCTCCCTGTACTGTGCTGTATGTAGTGTGTGCTCCCCCTCCCTGTACTGTACTGTATGTAGTGTGTGCTCCCTCCCTGTACTGTGCTGTATGTAGTGTGTGCTCCCTCCCTGTACTGTGCTCTATGTAGTGTCTGCTCCCTCCCTGTACTGTGCTGTATGTAGTGTGTGCTCCCTCCCTGTACTGTGCTGTATGTAGTGTGTGCTCCCCCTCCCTGTACTGTTCTGTATGTAGTGTGTGCTCCCTTCCTGTACTGTGCTGTATGTAGTGTGTGCTCCCTCCCTGTACTGTGCTGTATGTAGTGTGTGCTCCCTCCCTGTACTGTGCTCTATGTAGTGTGTGCTCCCTCCCTGTACTGTGCTGTATATAGTGTGTGCTCCCTCCCTGTACTGTGCTGTATGTAGTGTGTGCTCCCCCTCCCTGTACTGTGCTATATGTAGAGTGTGCTCCCTCTCTGTACTGTGCTGTATGTAGTGTGTGCTCCCTCCCTGTACTGTGCTCTATGTAGTGTGTGCTCCCTCCCTGTACTGTGCTGTATATAGTGTGTGCTCCCTCCCTGTACTGTGCTGTATGTAGTGTGTGCTCCCCCTCCCTGTACTGTTCTGTATGTAGTGTGTGCTCCCTTCCTGTACTGTGCTGTATGTAGTGTGTGCTCCCTCCCAGTACTGTGCTGTATAGTGTGTGCCTCCTCCCTGTACTGTGCTGTATGTAGTGTGTGCTCCCTCCCTGTACTGTGCTGTATGTAGTGTGTGCTCCCTCCCTGTACTGTGCTGTATGTAGTGTGTGCTCCCTCCCTGTACTGTGCTGTATAGTGTGTGCTCCCTCCCTGTACTGTGCTGTATATAGTGTGTGCTCCCTCCCTGTACTGTGCTGTATGTAGTGTGTGCTCCCCCTCCCTGTACTGTGCTGTATAGTGTGTGCTCCCTCCCTGTACTGTGCTGTGTGTAGTGTGTGCTCCCTCCCTGTACTGTGCTGTATGTAGTGTGTGCTCCCTCCCTGTACTGTGCTGTATGTAGTGTTTGCTCCCTCCCTGTACTGTGCTATATGTAGTGTGTGCTCCCCCTCCCTGTACTGTGCTGTATGTAGTGTGTGCTCCCCCTCCCTGTACTGTGCTGTATGTAGTGTGTGCTCCCTCCCTGTACTGTGCTGTATGTAGTTTGTGCTCCCTCCCTGTACTGTACTATATGTAGTGTGTGCTCCCTCCCTGTACTGTGCTGTATGTAGTGTGTGCTCCCTCCTTGTACTGTGCTGTATGTAGTGTGTGCTTCCTCCCTGTACTGTACTGTATGTAGTGTGTGCTCCCTCCCTGTACTGTGCTGTATGTAGTGTGTGCTCCCTCCCTGTACTGTGCTGTATGTAGTGTGTGCTCCCCCTCCCTGTACTGTTCTGTATGTAGTGTGTGCTCCCTTCCAGTACTGTGCTGTATGTAGTGTGTGCTCCCTCCCTGTACTGTGCTGTATGTAGTGTGTGATCCCCCTCCCTGTACTGTGCTGTATGTAGTGTGTGCTCCCCCTCCCTGTACTGTGCTGTATGTAGTGTGTGCTTCCCCTCCTTGTACTGTGCTGTATGTAGTGTGTGCTCCCCCTCCCTGTACTGTGCTGTATGTAGTGTGTTCTTCCTCCCTGTACTGTGCTGTATGTAGTGTGTGCTCCCTTCCTGTACTGTGCTGTATGTAGTTTGTGCTCCCCCTCCCTGTACTGTGCTGTATAGTGTGTGCTCCCTCCCTGTACTGTGCTGTATGTAGTGTGTGCTCCCTCCCTGTACTGTGCTCTATGTAGTGTGTGCTCCCTCCCTGTACTGTGCTGTATGTAGTGTGTGCTCCTCCTCCCTGTACTGTGCTGTATGTAGTGTGTGCTCCCTTCCTGTACTGTGCTGTATGTAGTGTGTGCTCCCTCCCTGTACTGTGCTCTTTGTAGTGTGTGCTCCCTCCCTGTACTGTGCTGTATGTAGTGTGTGCTCCCCCTCCCTGTACTGTGCTGTATGTAGTGTGTGCTCCCTCCCTGTACTGTGCTGTATGTAGTGTGTGCTCCTCCTCCCTGTACTGTGCTGTATGTAGTGTGTGCTCCCTCCCTGTACTGTGCTGTATGCAGTGTGTGCTCCCTCCCTGTACTGTGCTGTATGTAGTGTGTGCTTCCCCTCCTTGTACTGTGCTGTATGTAGTGTGTGCTCCCTTCCTATACTGTGCTCCATGTAGTGTGTGCTCCCTTCCTATACTGTGCTCCATGTAGTGTGTGCTCCCTCCCTGTACTGTGCTGTATGTAGTGTGTGCTCCCTCCCTGTACTGTGCTGTATGTAGTGTGTGCTCCCTCCCTGTACTGTGCTGTATGTAGTGTCTGCTCCCCCTCCCTGTACTGTGCTGTATGTAGTGTGTGCTCCCCCTCCCTGTACTGTGCTGTATGTTGTGTGTGCTCCCTCCCTGTACTGTGCTGTATGTAGTGTGTGCTCCCTTCCTGTACTGTGCTGTATGTAGTGTGTGCTCCCTCCCTGTACTGTGCTGTATGTAGTGTGTGCTCCCCCTCCCTGTACTGTGCTGTATGTAGTGTGTGCTCCCCCTCCCTGTACTGTGCTGTATGTAGTGTGTGCTTCCCCTCCTTGTACTGTGCTGTATGTAGTGTGTGCTCCCCCTCCCTGTACTGTGCTGTATGTAGTGTGTGCTCCCTCCCTGTACTGTGCTGTATGTAGTGTGTGCTCCCCCTCCCTGTACTGTGCTGTATGTAGTGTGTGCTTCCTCCCTGTACTGTGCTGTATGTAGTGTGTGCTCCCTCCCTGTACTGTGCTGTATGTAGTGTGTGCTCCCCCTCCCTGTACTGTGCTGTATAGTGTGTGCTCCCTCCCTGTACTGTGCTGTATGTAGTGTGTGCTCCCTCCCTGTACTGTGCTCTATGTAGTGTGTGCTCCCCCTCCCTGTACTGTGCTGTAAGTAGTGTATGCTCCTCCTCCCTGTACTGTGCTGTATGTAGTGTGTGCTTCCTCCCTGTACTGTGCTGTATGTAGTGTGTGCTCCCCCTCCCTGTACTGTGCTGTATGTAGTGTGTGCTCCCTTCCTGTTCTGTACTGTATGTAGTGTGTGCTCCCTCCCTGTACTGTGCTGTATGTAGTGTGTGCTTCCCCTCCTTGTACTGTGCTGTATGTAGTGTGTGCTCCCCCTCCCTGTACTGTGCTGTATAGTGTGTGCTCCCTCCCTGTACTGTATGTAGTGTGTGCTCCCTCCCTGTACTGTGCTCTGTGTAGTGTGTGCTCCCTCCCTGTACTGTGCTCTATGTAGTGTGTGCTCCCCCTCCCTGTACTGTGCTGTATGTAGTGTGTGATCCCCCTCCCTGTACTGTGCTGTATAGTGTGTGCTCCCTCCCTGTACTGTGCTGTATGTAGTGTGTGCTCCCTCCCTATACTGTGCTGTATGTAGTGTGTGCTCCCCCTCCCTGTACTGTGCTGTATGTAGTGTGTGCTCCCTCCCTGTACTGTGCTCTATGTAGTGTGCGCTCCCTTCCTGTACTGTGCTGTATGTAGTGTGTGCTCCCTCCCTGTACTGTGCTGTATGTAGTGTGTGCTCCCCCTCCCTGTACTGTGCTGTATGTAGTGTGTGCTCCCCCTCCCTGTACTGTGCTGTATGTAGTGTGTGCATCCCCTCCTTGTACTGTGCTGTATGTAGTGTGTGCTCCCCCTCCCTGTACTGTGCTGTATGTAGTGTGTGCTCCCTCCCTGTACTGTGCTGTATGTAGTGTGTGCTCCCCCTCCCTGTACTGTGCTGTATGTAGTGTGTGCTTCCTCCCTGTACTGTGCTGTATGTAGTGTGTGCTCCCTCCCTGTACTGTGCTGTATGTAGTGTGTGCTCCCCCTCCCTGTACTGTGCTGTATGTAGTGTGTGCTTCCTCCCTGTACTGTGCTGTATGTAGTGTGTGCTCCCTCCCTGTACTGTGCTGTATGTAGTGTGTGCTCCCCCTCCCTGTACTGTGCTGTATAGTGTGTGCTCCCTCCCTGTACTGTGCTGTATAGTGTGTGCTCCCTCCCTGTACTGTGCTCTATGTAGTGTGTGCTCCCTCCCTGTACTGTGCTGTATGTAGTGTGTGCTCCCCCTCCCTGTACAGTGCTGTATGTAGTGTATGCTCCTCCACCCTGTACTGTGCTGTATGTAGTGTGTGCTTACTCCCTGTACTGTGCTGTATGTAGTGTGTGCTACCCCTCCCTGTACTGTGCTGTATGTAGTGTGTGCTCCCTTCCTGTACTGTACTGTATGTAGTATGTGCTCCCTCCCTGTACTGTGCTGTATGTAGTGTGTGCTTCCCCTCCTTGTACTGTGCTGTATGTAGTGTGTGCTCCCCCTCCCTGTACTGTGCTGTATAGTGTGTGCTCCCTCCCTTTACTGTGCTATATGTAGTGTGTGCTCCCTCCCTGTACTGTGCTCTATGTAGTGTGTGCTCCCTCCCTGTACTGTGCTCTATGTACTGTGTGCTCCCCCTCCCTGTACTGTGCTGTATGTAGTGTGTGCTCCCTCCCTGTACTGTGCTGTATGTAGTGTGTGCTCCCCCTCCCTGTACTGTACTGTATGTAGTGTGTGCTCCCTCCCTGTACTGTGCTGTATGTAGTGTGTGCTCCCTCCCTGTACTGTGCTCTATGTAGTGTGTGCTCCCTCCCTGTACTGTGCTGTATGTAGTGTGTGCTCCCTCCCTGTACTGTGCTGTATGTAGTGTGTGCTCCCCCTCCCTGTACTGTTCTGTATGTAGTGTGTGCTCCCTTCCTGTACTGTGCTGTATGTAGTGTGTGCTCCCTCCCTGTACTGTGCTGTATGTAGTGTGTGCTCCCTCCCTGTACTGTGCTCTATGTAGTGTGTGCTCCCTCCCTGTACTGTGCTGTATATAGTGTGTGCTCCCTCCCTGTACTGTGCTGTATGTAGTGTGTGCTCCCCCTCCCTGTACTGTGCTATATGTAGAGTGTGCTCCCTCCCTGTACTGTGCTGTATGTAGTGTGTGCTCCCTCCCTGTACTGTGCTCTATGTAGTGTGTGCTCCCTCCCTGTACTGTGCTGTATATAGTGTGTGCTCCCTCCCTGTACTGTGCTGTATGTAGTGTGTGCTCCCCCTCCCTGTACTGTTCTGTATGTAGTGTGTGCTCCCTTCCTGTACTGTGCTGTATGTAGTGTGTGCTCCCTCCCAGTACTGTGCTGTATAGTGTGTGCCTCCTCCCTGTACTGTGCTGTATGTAGTGTGTGCTCCCTCCCTGTACTGTGCTGTATGTAGTGTGTGCTCCCTCCCTGTACTGTGCTGTATGTAGTGTGTGCTCCCTCCCTGTACTGTGCTGTATAGTGTGTGCTCCCTCCCTGTACTGTGCTGTATATAGTGTGTGCTCCCTCCCTGTACTGTGCTGTATGTAGTGTGTGCTCCCCCTCCCTGTACTGTGCTTTATAGTGTGTGCTCCCTCCCTGTACTGTGCTGTGTGTAGTGTGTGCTCCCTCCCTGTACTGTGCTGTATGTAGTGTGTGCTCCCTCCCTGTACTGTGCTGTATGTAGTGTTTGCTCCCTCCCTGTACTGTGCTATATGTAGTGTGTGCTCCCCCTCCCTGTACTGTGCTGTATGTAGTGTGTGCTCCCCCTCCCTGTACTGTGCTGTATGTAGTGTGTGCTCCCTCCCTGTACTGTGCTGTATGTAGTTTGTGCTCCCTCCCTGTACTGTGCTATATGTAGTGTGTGCTCCCTCCCTGTACTGTGCTGTATGTAGTGTGTGCTCCCTCCTTGTACTGTGCTGTATGTAGTGTGTGCTTCCTCCCTGTACTGTACTGTATGTAGTGTGTGCTCCCTCCCTGTACTGTGCTGTATGTAGTGTGTGCTCCCTCCCTGTACTGTGCTGTATGTAGTGTGTGCTCCCCCTCCCTGTACTGTTCTGTATGTAGTGTGTGCTCCCTCCCTGTACTGTGCTGTATGTAGTGTGTGCTCCCTCCCTGTACTGTGCTGTATGTAGTGTTTGCTTCCCCTCCTTGTACTTTGAAACATATAAGGTTAAAAAAAAGGGGTTTGTAGAATGAAAAATCAATGAAATCAATAAAATTAGAAGTAGATTAAAGGCATGACAGTAGTGTCAGTAGACACTGAAAGTGGGCATATCAGTCCTTGTATATTCAGACGTACGGATGTGCATCAGGGAAGCATATGCATAACGTCGCAGGTAAACATTAGCATAACGTGAAGCAAAGGAGGCCCCAACTGTGTCTATCTCAGAATCAGGACCTCTGAGTAGTGACCCTGCCCTCTTGACAGACCCCTCCCCCTCAACAGACTCCACCATCATTACTGTAATTAACCTTCTAATTAAGCAATATTCCACATTACTCTAAGTTAAACTGTATTTAAGAAAAAGGAACTATCAAACCATCAGAAATAGACTCTAAACAGAGCCTACCTTCTTCTAAAAAGATCAACATCTCTGCATCGTTGTAATGTTTCATAACCAAACCTTTATTCACTTTGTATTTATTTAGACATTTGTTCAATCAATCATTTATATCTATTTTGATGTGAAGTAAAAGCCGTTTTCTTTGTTCCAATGTACATTTACGTATACTATTATTGTACTGTAATGTCTTATTTTGGAGCAGTCTGATGCCTAGACATGAGTACAGTGACACGTAATCCTAAAGCTATATCTAGAAGTTAGAAATGTTAAGAAGGGGCATCTGTGGGATAGGAGGAAAACAAGCCACAGCATGCCCAAAGAGTACTGGAGATTGCAGCTTAGGCAAACAGCTCCTGTACTTAACAATAACAAGAACATTGGAACAAAGTGCAGAATCCATCAATAAATAACACATCATCTGCTATGGGATATTCCAATTAGAATATAAGCTTTAATGAACAAGTTCCACCCTTGTATACAGGGCCTGTGCTAGGGTGTTCGGCGCCCTTCTGCAAACTATCAATTTTGCGCCTTTCTACAAAACAAATGTGACTGATCTCATCATCAGAGCTGTAACTAGACATTTTGGTGCTGTCTCCCCCAAGATCAATAACATGGATAGTGCGTGCCGAATGGCAGGGTGCAAAAATATAGGGGCGTAAAATAATTATGATGCACAGTAGTCTCCATTATTCCAAATTACACCACATAGTAGTACCACTTATATACATTATGCCAGGTAGAGCCCCCTTTACATATTGCACCAGGTAGAGCCAGTTACACATTATTCCAGGTAGAGCCCCCTTTTACACATTGCTCAAGGTATAGTCTCCTTTTACAATGTCAGGTAGAGTCCTTTTTACAGATTGTGCCAGATAGAGCCCCTTTTACAACTCCAGGTAGAATTGCTGTGTAGGTACTAGTCGCACAGGTATGTCTGTATCAAATAGATGACCCCCATTTTTTATTATCTAAACGTATCAGTATTGTTCAAAAATATTTGGGGGTGCTACCACAGGCAAGATAAATATGTAACAGGAAAAAGAAAGAGAGATTCGAAATGCCTTATGGTGGTGCACACATATATGATAAAATATAACTTTTATTATATTGTATAATATTAAAACCAGCGAATATTAAAAGGAAAATAGAGTAGTGTAAATAGAAAAGAAATTGTGATTAAAATAAGAATTCTGCGCACTAGATGTCACTGGATCAATTGATATAATAATATTGTGATATGTTTAGGGTTTGGAAATAAACAGGAGTGTCCTTTTATCTGTGTATAATATATATGAAGTAGAGATGAGCGCCTGAAATTTTTCGGGTTTTGTGTTTTGGTTTTGGGTTCGGTTCCGCGGCCGTGTTTTGGGTTCGAACGCGTTTTGGCAAAACCTCACCGAATTATTTTTGTCGGATTCGGGTGTGTTTTGGATTCGGGTGTTTTTTTCCAAAAACACTAAAAAACAGCTTAAATCATAGAATTTGGGGGTCATTTTGATCCCAAAGTATTATTAACCTCAAAAACCATAATTTACACTCATTTTCAGTCTATTCTGAATACCTCACACCTCACAATATTATTTTTAGTCCTAAAATTTGCACCGAGGTCGCTGTGTGAGTAAGATAAGCGACCCTAGTGGCCGACACAAACACCGGGCCCATCTAGGAGTGGCACTGCAGTGTCACGCAGGATGTCCCTTCCAAAAAACCCTCCCCAAACAGCACATGACGCAAAGAAAAAAAGAGGCGCAATGAGGTAGCTGTGTGAGTAAGATTAGCGACCCTAGTGGCCGACACAAACACCGGGCCCATCTAGGAGTGGCACTGCAGTGTCACGCAGGATGGCCCTTCCAAAAAACCCTCCCCAAACAGCACATGACGCAAAGAAAAAAAGAGGCGCAATGAGGTAGCTGTGTGAGTAAGATTGGCGACCCTAGTGGCCGACACAAACACCGGGCCCATCTAGGAGTGGCACTGCAGTGTCACGCAGGATGGCCCTTCCAAAAAACCCTCCCCAAACAGCACATGACGCAAAGAAAAAAAGAGGCGCAATGAGGTAGCTGACTGTGTGAGTAAGATTAGCGACCCTAGTGGCCGACACAAACACCGGGCCCATCTAGGAGTGGCACTGCAGTGTCACGCAGGATGTCCCTTCCAAAAAACCCTCCCCAAACAGCACATGACGCAAAGAAAAAAAGAGGCGCAATGAGGTAGCTGTGTGAGTAAGATTAGCGACCCTAGTGGCCGACACAAACACCGGGCCCATCTAGGAGTGGCACTGCAGTGTCACGCAGGATGTCCCTTCCAAAAAACCCTCCCCAAACAGCACATGACGCAAAGAAAAAAAGAGGCGCAATGAGGTAGCTGTGTGAGTAAGATTAGCGACCCTAGTGGCCGACACAAACACCGGGCACATCTAGGAGTGGCACTGCAGTGTCACGCAGGATGTCCCTTCCAAAAAACCCTCCCCAAACAGCACATGACGCAAAGAAAAAAAGAGGCGCAATGAGGTAGCTGTGTGAGTAAGATTAGCGACCCTAGTGGCCGACACAAACACCGGGCCCATCTAGGAGTGGCACTGCAGTGTCACGCAGGATGTCCCTTCCAAAAAACCCTCCCCAATCAGCACATGATGCAAAGAAAAAGAAAAGAAAAAAGAGGTGCAAGATGGAATTGTCCTTGGGCCCTCCCACCCACCCTTATGTTGTATAAACAAAACAGGACATGCACACTTTAACCAACCCATCATTTCAGTGACAGGGTCTGCCACACGACTGTGACTGATATGACGGGTTGGTTTGGACCCCCCCCAAAAAAGAAGCAATTAATCTCTCCTTGCACAAACTGGCTCTACAGAGGCAAGATGTCCACCTCATCTTCACCCTCCGATATATCACCGTGTACATCCCCCTCCTCACAGATTATCAATTCGTCCCCACTGGAATCCACCATCTCAGCTCCCTGTGTACTTTGTGGAGGCAATTGCTGCTGGTCAATGTCTCCGCGGAGGAATTGATTATAATTCATTTTAATGAACATCATCTTCTCCACATTTTCTGGATGTAACCTCGTACGCCGATTGCTGACAAGGTGAGCGGCGGCACTAAACACTCTTTCGGAGTACACACTTGTGGGAGGGCAACTTAGGTAGAATAAAGCCAGTTTGTGCAAGGGCCTCCAAATTGCCTCTTTTTCCTGCCAGTATAAGTACGGACTGTGTGACGTGCCTACTTGGATGCGGTCACTCATATAATCCTCCACCATTCTATCAATGTTGAGAGAATCATATGCAGTGACAGTAGACGACATGTCCGTAATCGTTGTCAGGTCCTTCAGTCCGGACCAGATGTCAGCATCAGCAGTCGCTCCAGACTGCCCTGCATCACCGCCAGCGGGTGGGCTCGGAATTCTGAGCCTTTTCCTCGCACCCCCAGTTGCGGGAGAATGTGAAGGAGGAGATGTTGACAGGTCGCGTTCCGCTTGACTTGACAATTTTGTCACCAGCAGGTCTTTCAACCCCAGCAGACCTGTGTCTGCCGGAAAGAGAGATCCAAGGTAGGCTTTAAATCTAGGATCGAGCACGGTGGCCAAAATGTAGTGCTCTGATTTCAACAGATTGACCACCCGTGAATCCTTGTTAAGCGAATTAAGGGCTGCATCCACAAGTCCCACATGCCTAGCGGAATCGCTCCCTTTTAGCTCCTTCTTCAATGCCTCCAGCTTCTTCTGCAAAAGCCTGATGAGGGGAATGACCTGACTCAGGCTGGCAGTGTCTGAACTGACTTCACGTGTGGCAAGTTCAAAGGGCATCAGAACCTTGCACAACGTTGAAATCATTCTCCACTGCACTTGAGACAGGTGCATTCCATCTCCTATATCGTGCTCAATTGTATAGGCTTGAATGGCCTTTTGCTGCTCCTCCAACCTCTGAAGCATATAGAGGGTTGAATTCCACCTCGTTACCACTTCTTGCTTCAGATGATGGCAGGGCAGGTTCAGTAGTTTTTGGTGGTGCTCCAGTCTTCTGTACGTGGTGCCTGTACGCCGAAAGTGTCCCGCAATTTTTCTGGCCACCGACAGCATCTCTTGCACGCCCCTGTCGTTTTTTAAAAAATTCTGCACCACCAAATTCAAGGTATGTGCAAAACATGGGACGTGCTGGAATTTGCCCATATTTAATGCACACACAATATTGCTGGCGTTGTCCGATGCCACAAATCCACAGGAGAGTCCAATTGGGGTAAGCCATTCCGCGATGATCTTCCTCAGTTGCCGTAAGAGGTTTTCAGCTGTGTGCGTATTCTGGAAAGCGGTGATACAAAGCGTAGCCTGCCTAGGAAAGAGTTGGCGTTTGCGAGATGCTGCTACTGGTGCCGCCGCTGCTGTTCTTGCGGCGGGAGTCCATACATCTACCCAGTGGGCTGTCACAGTCATATAGTCCTGACCCTGCCCTGCTCCACTTGTCCACATGTCCGTGGTTAAGTGGACATTGGGTACAACTGCATTTTTTAGGAGACTGGTGAGTCTTTTTCTGACGTCCGTGTACATTCTCGGTATCGCCTGCCTAGAGAAGTGGAACCTAGATGGTATTTGGTAACGGGGGCACACTGCCTCAATAAATTGTCTAGTTCCCAGTGAACTAACGGCGGATACCGGACGCACGTCTAACACCAACATAGTTGTCAAGGACTCAGTTATCCGCTTTGCAGTAGGATGACTGCTGTGATATTTCATCTTCCTCGCAAAGGACTGTTGAACAGTCAATTGCTTACTGGAAGTAGTACAAGTGGGCTTACGACTTCCCCTCTGGGATGACCATCGACTCCCAGTGGCAACAACAGCAGCGCCAGCAGCAGTAGGCGTTACACGCAAGGATGCATCGGAGGAATCCCAGGCAGGAGAGGACTCGTCAGACTTGCCAGTGACATGGCCTGCAGGACTATTGGCATTCCTGGGGAAGGAGGAAATTGACACTGAGGGAGTTGGTGGGGTGGTTTGCGTGAGCTTGGTTACAAGAGGAAGGGATTTACTGGTCAGTGGACTGCTTCCGCTGTCACCCAAAGTTTTTGAACTTGTCACTGACTTATTATGAATGCGCTGCAGGTGACGTATAAGGGAGGATGTTCCGAGGTGGTTAACGTCCTTACCCCTACTTATTACAGCTTGACAAAGGGAACACACGGCTTGACACCTGTTGTCCGCATTTCTGGTGAAATACCTCCACACCGAAGAGCTGATTTTTTTGGTATTTTCACCTGGCATGTCAACGGCCATATTCCTCCCACGGACAACAGGTGTCTCCCCGGGTGCCTGACTTAAACAAACCACCTCACCATCAGAATCCTCCTGGTCAATTTCCTCCCCAGCGCCAGCAACACCCATATCCTCCTCATCCTGGTGTACTTCAACACTGACATCTTCAATCTGACTATCAGGAACTGGACTGCGGGTGCTCCTTCCAGCACTTGCAGGGGGCGTGCAAATGGTGGAAGGCGCATGCTCTTCACGTCCAGTGTTGGGAAGGTCAGGCATCGCAACCGACACAATTGGACTCTCCTTGTGGATTTGGGATTTCAAAGAACGCACAGTTCTTTGCGGTGCTTTTGCCAGCTTGAGTCTTTTCAGTTTTCTAGCGAGAGGCTGAGTGCTTCCATCCTCATGTGAAGCTGAACCACTAGCCATGAACATAGGCCAGGGCCTCAGCCGTTCCTTGCCACTCCGTGTGGTAAATGGCATATTGGCAAGTTTACGCTTCTCCTCCGACAATTTTATTTTAGGTTTTGGAGTCCTTTTTTTACTGATATTTGGTGTTTTGGTTTTGACATGCTCTGTACTATGCCATTGGGCATCGGCCTTGGCAGACGACGTTGCTGGCATTTCATCGTCTCGGCCATGACTAGTGGCAGCAGCTTCAGCACGAGGTGGAAGTGGATCTTGATCTTTCCCTAATTTTGGAACCTCAACATTTTTGTTCTCCATATTTTAATAGGCACAACTAAAAGGCACCTCAGGTAAACAATGGAGATGGATGGATTGGATACTAGTATACAATTATGGACGGGCTGCCGAGTGCCGACACAGAGGTAGCCACAGCCGTGAACTACCGCACTGTACTGTGTCTGCTGCTAATATATAGACTGGTTGATAAAGAGATAGTATACTCGTAACTAGTATGTATGTATAAAGAAAGAAAAAAAAACCACGGTTAGGTGGTATATACAATTATGGACGGGCTGCCGAGTGCCGACACAGAGGTAGCCACAGCCGTGAACTACCGCACTGTACTGTGTCTGCTGCTAATATATAGACTGGTTGATAAAGAGATAGTATACTCGTAACTAGTATGTATGTATAAAGAAAGAAAAAAAACCACGGTTAGGTCACTGGTATATACAATTATGGACGGGCTGCCGAGTGCCGACACAGAGGTAGCCACAGCCGTGAACTACCGCACTGTACTGTGTCTGCTGCTAATATATAGACTGGTTGATAAAGAGATAGTATACTCGTAACTAGTATGTATGTATAAAGAAAGAAAAAAAAACCACGGTTAGGTCACTGGTATATACAATTATGGACGGGCTGCCGAGTGCCGACACAGAGGTAGCCACAGCCGTGAACTACCGCACTGTACTGTGTCTGCTGCTAATATATAGACTGGTTGATAAAGAGATAGTATACTCGTAACTAGTATGTATGTATAAAGAAAGAAAAAAAAAAACCACGGTTAGGTGGTATATACAATTATGGACGGGCTGCCGAGTGCCGACACAGAGGTAGCCACAGCCGTGAACTACCGCACTGTACTGTGTCTGCTGCTAATATATAGACTGGTTGATAAAGAGATAGTATACTCGTAACTAGTATGTATGTATAAAGAAAGAAAAAAAAACCACGGTTAGGTGGTATATACAATTATGGACGGGCTGCCGAGTGCCGACACAGAGGTAGCCACAGCCGTGAACTACCGCACTGTACTGTGTCTGCTGCTAATATATAGACTGGTTGATAAAGAGATAGTATACTCGTAACTAGTATGTATGTATAAAGAAAGAAAAAAAAACCACGGTTAGGTCACTGGTATATACAATTATGGACGGGCTGCCGAGTGCCGACACAGAGGTAGCCACAGCCGTGAACTACCGCACTGTACTGTGTCTGCTGCTAATATATAGACTGGTTGATAAAGAGATAGTATACTCGTAACTAGTATGTATGTATAAAGAAAGAAAAAAAAACCACGGTTAGGTCACTGGTATATACAATTATGGACGGGCTGCCGAGTGCCGACACAGAGGTAGCCACAGCCGTGAACTACCGCACTGTACTGTGTCTGCTGCTAATATAGACTGGTTGATAAAGAGATAGTATACTACTAATATTATATACTGGTGGTCAGGTCACTGGTCACTAGTCACACTGGCAGTGGCACTCCTGCAGCAAAAGTGTGCACTGTTTAATTTTAATATAATATTATGTACTCCTGGCTCCTGCTATAACCTATAACTGGCACTGCAGTAGTGCTCCCCAGTCTCCCCCACAATTATAAGCTGTGTGAGCTGAGCAGTCAGACAGATATATAATATATATAGATGATGCAGCACACTGGCCTGAGCCTGAGCAGTGCACACAGATATGGTATGTATGTGACTGAGTCACTGTGTGCTGTGTATCGCTTTTTTCAGGCAGAGAACGGATTATAAATAAAAGTGGTGGTCACTGGTCACTATCAGCAAAACTCTGCACTGTACACTACTGAGTACTCCTAATGCTCCCCAAAATTAGTAAATCAAGTGTCTAAACGGAGAGGACGCCAGCCACGTCCTCTCCCTATCAATCTCAATGCACGTGTGAAAATGGCGGCGACGCGCGGCTCCTTATATAGAATCCGAGTCTCGCGATAGAATCCGAGCCTCGCGAGAATCCGACAGCGTCATGATGACGTTCGGGCGCGCTCGGGTTAACCGAGCAAGGCGGGAAGATCCGAGTCGCTCGGACCCGTGAAAAAAAACATGAAGTTCTGGCGGGTTCGGATTCAGAGAAACCGAACCCGCTCATCTCTAATATGAAGTCCCTATATGGTCATACATTGTCCATAACTCATATTCATGTTATTGTTCTTCCAACCATAAATGGAACTCATAAATGTCAAAACAAAAATAGATGTGTTAATTTTCTTATCCTTCCCAGGACTTTCAACTCCACATCAATAAACATACAGAATTATAAGTTCCGCTTTATATAAAAGCTTTGCCCAGTGTATCTCACTCAATGTGTGTTGTGCTCCTTTATTAATGTCCTCAGTAAATTGATCAAAATAAATCATATAAGAGTGTCAGTCTTAAAAGATATACATAATTCTCATATTCCACTGTACTTCAAAATAAATGTCAGGGCTATTTCCGTACTGTACAGTCTACATAAATGCACTTCTGGACATGTAGATAGTATTGTATCCACTGGGGGAGAGACACTAGAACATATGGATACAAATGTATCTATTAGGGGACAGCAAGTGTCAGTTTGAAAATAAAATTTCCAGTAGTATAATTTCTTTCTGATGTAACAAATGATGAGCAATACTATCCCAGCTTCGCTGTTACACTGTTACAGCTCACCCAGAGACACAGCAGTTGCTGACAGTAGACAATCTGTTGTCAAAAAATAAATATGTGTCAAAAATGTCTCCTTCACAGTCTATGTGTCAGTGTCTCAATTCCTTGGTATATTATGCACACACTAATTGTCTGCTTTTAGTAAGTCTCTGTGATCATAAAAGGTGTGCTATATTTAAATCCAATGACACACTAAGGGGGTCTTTCCGAGTTGTTCGCTCGGTAAAAATCTTCGCATCACAGCGATTTTCAGCTTAATGCGCATGCGCAATGTCCGCACTGCGACTGCGCCAAGTAAATTTGCTATGCACTTAGGAATTTTACTCACGGCATTTTCATCGTTCTGGCGATCGTAATGTGATTGACAGGAAATGGGTGTTACTGGGCGGAAACAGGCCGTTTTATGGGCGTGTGGGAAAAAACGATACCGTTTCCGGAAAAAACGCAGGAGTTCCTGGAGAAACGGGGGAGTGTCTGGGCGAACGCTGGGTGTGTTTGTGACGTCAAACCAGGAACGACAAGCAGTGAAATGATCGCAGATGCCGAGTAAGTCTGAAGCTACTCAGAAACTGCTACGAGGTGTGTAATCGCAATATTGCGAATACATCGTTCGCAATTTTAAGATGCTAAGATTCACTCCCAGTAGGCGGCGGCTTAGCATGAGCAAATCTGCTAAAATTCACTTGCGAGCGAACAACTCGGAATGACCCCCTAAGATCATTGTGAGAGTGGCTTTTTAACATATGTTCTTACATAAGTTTGGACCCCACATGTGGTAATTTTATGTGAAAGCTTTGCCCAGTGTCTATCATTCGATATGTGTTGTACTCCTTTATTAATGCCCTCAATAAATTGATAAAAATAATTTATATATGAGTATCAGTTTCCGCTGTACTCCAAAATAAATGTCAGGGCTATTTTCATGCTATCCAGTCTACATGAATGCACTTCTGGACATATAGATAGTATTGTATCCACTGGGGTAGAAACATTAGAACATATGGATACTAATGTGTCTATTAGAGGAAAAGCAGCAGATGTCCGTTTGAAAATCAGATTTCCAATAATAAGTAATAGGCAATACTGTCCCAGCTTTGCTGTTACACTATTACAGCTCACCCAGAGACACAGCAATTGCTGAGAATAGATAATCTGTGTCAAAAAATATGTATCTCCCTGACAATGTCTATAATATTTGTCCTATTAAAAACACGTTAAAGGTTAAAGAACACAGTACGCAATTGGCGCAAAAAGTACCGCAAGGGTACGCCCTTAACTATACCTTAAGGAATGTACTTATACTGTAAACATTTGTGCAGTGATAATGTGTAGATGTAATGCAGTGTAACCTTGTTAGCTTAAAAGCTGTATGAGCGACTATGACGCTCTGAGAACCTTTATGCATTTATAATAATCAATCAAATACCGGTCTAAGGTTCTAACGCCTTTAAGGAGAGTATGAACGTTCAAAAAGAATAATACAATACAAGCTATACACTACCAAAATAACATAAAATATCTAACCAAGTAACTAACATATAATACAATAAAGACACAAGTACGTTTAAGGGGGAGGGGAGAGAGAGGGGGAGAGAGAATGGCTAACAATAACAATAAGACAATATGGTTATATGGCTGCAGAGAAACGTACACATGTGAGGAACAATCGCTGCGCAGTTAGTCAATGCTGAGAATCTTTGTGGAGAAAATACTTGAGCTTACCCAGGCTGCCTGTCCCTATATACACAACACCCAGCAACACAATTGTCCCTACAATGCCGCATGGGGCAGAAGCTAGACTCCATTTTGGGAAAAACCTCCCATGATTCCATAGACTGCAACACATGGTTCAAAGGGGGAGGGGAAAACACCCAGCAGCAGCCATCTTCTACACCTGATCACAATGTAACCACACATATCATCCTGCCATTCCTACAAACACATGCTATATTTCAGCAAGATGCACTCTATATAAAACCACTACAATCTGTTATAAATCACCATCCACAAAATTATACCAGAGATGCTATGCTACAGATTGTCTACTGTTCCAATTCATTACAGATTTCATAGAGTATCAGCACAAACACCCAACAATCACACAACTGCACAAGCCTCATTAACCTTAAGCCATTTGTATCTCAAAACCAACCACTCTATACCAATCACTTCACAACTACTCTACCTCAAACACATATTTAAACTATTCTATGCCAATCAGCCATGTGATATTGAGATTATGATACTTAGCCTTTCGCTTGGTAGTCAGTCCTGGGGATAGGCCAGCCATGCTTCTGGGTGCCAGGTAGCTGTGGGAGTAGCTACAGTACATCTGTCCTCTGAGGCCACAAGCAACTGAACTCTGACCTCTTCTCTTAGCCAGGAACTACTTTCCGGTTTGACTGGTTCCTGGGGGAGGGGTCTCTCTTGCTTTGTATATGCTGATCAGGTTCAGCCCTGAAATCTGCCAAAAGGGTTGTCTTCAGTTCCCTGTTCACTGCATTGTTCTAACAAAGTGATTTTTAGCTTTTATACATATAATCATAACTATCCGCAGCAATGTCCCACAACTTCACAACAAGTATCAAATTAATCTACACACCAATCTGCTTGTTTCAATAGTAAACATGACGGGTTTATCTGGTTCGGTTCAAATAATACACGTTCATGACATTAATTCATTAGCTAATTTTAAATCTCCATGATGTCTGGTGCTTGATGTTATTATAATTATGTACTGTATGAAATAAGTGTCGAATCCATCTCTGTGCCATGTCCGTGTAAATGCGTGTGTTACCATATATTGCTGTGCTCGCTGCGCATATTTGCAAGTATAGCGACTTAAATGTGTGCAGTTTGTATGTTCTCTCTATGTAATATTTTTGACTTTGACAGTCCACCCTTTGGCAGTCACCAATAACTGCCACTTCCTAAAACATTTCAAAAAGAGAAAAATATATGTCATATGTAAATACATTTCTATGATTGGGTAAGGGAGGAGAGAAGAAGGTGGGAAAAGGGTATGACCTAGTGAGATAGCAGAAGCATGTGTGTATGAATCCGTGTTTGGGGGGTCATGTATCATCGTGCCGTACGTGTTTTAAATCAAGCTTCGAGGTATTGCGAAGTATACATTTGAATTCCTTCTTATCCCGTGGTACGGGTCTGTGGATGGGCTGTCAAACTTTACCGAGCTCTCTTCGGCTTTTGGTTGCAACAAAATGGGGGGGCACATTTTAGTTGATGATACACGAATAGGGGGGAATATGTGAGTGCTGATATCTGTGCCTGTATTCCCTATCGACTATGTGTGTTATTACCTGAAGGTTGTAGAGATGAAGATAAGAAACAATTATGGTAAATGCAGTCATATTCTATGTGAGGTTAATGTACATTTGTTGATTGAAGTCTTGTCTTGATGTACATGTTGACTGCAGTCTTCTTTGGGCTTTTGTCAAAAGTGCGAGCAAAAGCTTTGTCAATGTCCATAGACTTACAAAAAGTGTTGGGCTAGTGTAATTTTAACGTACTAGGGATAAGGGGGGTCTATGGCATAGTCCATCTGTTGTCTGTGTACAAGGTTGTCAAACTTCTTCTTTAGTCCATCTGTTGTCTGTATTCAAGGTTGTCAAACTTCTTCTTTCAAGCGAATGTCTTTTCACCTTGGAGAGGAACAAAGGAGAAACGGGTGAAAGAAACAGGTTGTGGAATCACCTTTTATCACAGCGTGGTTTTAATGGTTGGGTCGTAAATCAAATCAATTTTGTTATGCGATACCGTCATTACCTCAGGCAGTACTTTTCCAATATAACATAATCCTTCTGAGTTTGGGGCAAGCCGCTTATACGCCTTCCTCCCGCATATGAAATATGCATCATCGGGGAGGACATATGGGACCGAGTAGGACATAACCATATTGCAAATTTTCCATATGAAATCTCCTAACCCTAATTCTCCCATCTGTCTAGTACACGTATCTGTTTGTATGATATGTGCACAGTATCCTGGTGATACCTCTCCAACTCTCATGATCCTACTTCCTAGGGTATACCTATATCGGAAAGATTTTCCACTACCGGCTATGTGGCGTATAAGCTCTGTATCTGTAGGCATTCTATCTGCTCTATATGAAAAGGTCATGGTTTGGTTATTCCATGACACCTCCCAATTTCCCGGCTTTCGGGGATTGGAAATGTTAAAACATACTAGGGATCTATCCACATGATATTGGTGGAGCTTCAAACTAGGAGGACTGGAGATATTAAACCTCCTGTCCACCGGCCTCCCACCACTTAGCTCAAGTACCTCCCCTATCGTTAAAGGAAATGGTACTAGTCCTGGCTTGTTGTGGCCTTGAGGTACTTGAGAGCATACCCAACAATCTGTCTGATTTAACACTTTACCCACTAAGGAGTGATAGTCACTCAATGGGTGCCGGTCCATGTTAATGTTAAAACTGGACTGACATTTCTTGATGCACCCATCCTCTACTACACTGTCATAGAGTCTACAGATACAGTTCTCTTTTCAGCTAACAATCCTTCACAATGTTTACAAATAACATGGCTGCTAGATCGTTTCCGGTACTCACCTTTGCTTGGTGATTGTGTTGCTATTGGAAATTTACACCTCCGTCTCAGTCATCAGAAACCCATTCTGGATCCTTTCTCGACCTCACTGGTACTCTCACCGAAACAGACTGCTCTGGTCAACATCAGGGTCAACATGAAAACACGGATCACAGTCTCTTGAGGCAAGTCCATCTTACAGGAGGAGAAAAGGAGAAATTTGTAATGGGGGTACAGGAAAACAGTTTGAGGGGGAGAGAAACTTGTTACGATAATTAGTTCTCTAGTCTTGTTGTTCTTCTTGTTCTGCTGTCATCTCAAAGGTGCTGTCTCTCAGTCTTCCAACCGAACACTCTGGTGATACAATATTTCTTCCAAACCAGCGATCTTTCTGTAAGGAGTAAAAATTTTGCATTACCATTTGTCTAACTGATGTGTGACATACCATCTTTAAAATATGAAAACATGAGTGAGAAGAGGGGAAAAAAAAAAAAAAAAAAAAAAAAAGAGAGAGAGAACAATTCATATATATATATTACATAAACCAACAATAAACAACAACAGGAAAAAAAACATTTCAAACATTTTTCAGGAGAGAAAAAAAAAAAGCATTGTCAGATCTGCCGTTCATCATCAGGCTGTCATATCTTCATGTCCAATGGTATCCTTGCGCAGTCCCTCCCACCAGCACCTCCATACTCCACCCTTTGTATCTGGCCAGGATACATTGATGCGGGTAGGTCATGCTGGGGTTTGGTAGACTTCTGCAAAGACCAAGTAGCTATGCAATGTTTGAGTCCTACCAATAATCGTCAGAGATGGGGAGAGAAAAAAACATTTCACAGATACATTTACAACGTTTCACCCGGTCATTCCTGTGTCTTCAGGGAATGACCTCCCACTTTATTAACTATAACCTCAGGCTTACCATCAGTCTTAATGATCACCTTTCCTGATTGCAACTTATAGGTGTAACTCAAATTTTTTTTTTACATATGTGGTATCTGATTACGATTTTGTGTGTCATAACTCTGCTCATATCTTTGTCTAGGGGGTTTATATGAATTTGGTCTACTTCTTGATCTACAATCTCTTGCAAAATGACCTTCCTTCTGGCAATTATAACACCTTTTCACCTTTGACTTACCCACAGGGATCTGGGGCTTCTTTGTTTCCCTGTGCTTGATGATGTTTTGCTCATGCCCAACAGCGGAGTTCCTTAATGCAGTTACTGAGTTATTTCTCCAGTTAGGTAGAGAGGCTTGTATACTCGTTCTTAATACTTCCTTTAAACCATTTATTAACACCTAAACTGCTACTTTCCTGTAGTGTACATTTGTTTTAATATATTGTGTTCACCCTGACAGGATTAAATTCAATTACATCACCTTGTGTTGGTCTTACAATATGGGGTACATTTGTTTGTGCGTGATATATAACACCGTACGTACCTGTGGACACGACCTCACCTGACCCTCCGTTAGGGGGTTTGATTACTGCCTTTACCGATTTGGTCGCGTCCACCTGGATGTCTGGTAGGCTGGCTACTGGAAGAGGTGCCGACATCGTGCTGGGCTCACTTTCTTGCTTGTAGTCCTGAGGGAAGTTTGACATGGGGTGAGACTTGCACAGGTTAACATTTGTAATTTTTACACTTTCATTTTCATAAACATTATTACATTTGTTACTTTCATCCTTAATACAGTTACTAAGTGCATTTTTATCGTACAACATTGTGCCTTTCTCCGCAACCATAATCCTCTCCATTGCCATGTCTCTCCTCCCAAGATGAGAGTCAGATATGTCAGTTAAACTTCTTTGCATTTCACTTTCCTGTTGCCACAATTTTAAATAGTCATAATGTTTGATCCGTCTCTTTGCTGATTTAATGAGACATATCCTTCTCCTTAGATTTTGTAACACATCTGGGCTAAAGCTACCTACCCGGGAAAACTTCTCCCCGTCATGCACAGTCATTCTTTCCCATTCATCACATAAAACCTGTGTGTGTGAACCGTATTTTTCACACATTACATACCTTGCCGACCCGATTGGCCGGTTTATTGAGTCAACCCGAACCGAGGTTGATCGCCCCCTACCTGAACAACTGGCCCCCATAACTTGCAGGTGTTGCTTTCACTACCTCTGACCTTCAAATCAGGGTCTTCAGCGAACCCTTACAAAAACCAAGATGTCCGGGGCAGGGCGGCGGCGAAGTTTACCGAGTACTCCACTCACTCCTCGCCCACGTTGGCCAGTACTGCAATCACTGTATCCAGAGCTGTTGTACCCAACCTAGGGCCCCTATAAGCCTTTACTTACTGGGGCGTGTTGGACCTACCAGTCCCCAGCAAGTATCGGTTGTTGGATAGTTCCCGAGTGACCAGCGAACCTCCCTTAAAATAAAAAAAAATTACACAAATCACGTTAGAGTGTACAAATAGCGTTTATGACCCCTTTCGTACGCAAATGGCACTGGGTCAGATTACTAACTAATGCACATAATTACGTGCGGTACAATCGTTCGGCACATAAGCAACTAATCTTATGTGCAGAGCGACCAGTGGAATCGAAAATTGCGGCTGCGAATTCCTTCAGCCAGAGCTTTAATGGCCTATATGGGTTCTGCACCAACCCCCTGGGTTGTGCTCCTTTCTCTATAGCGGACTTCTTAGTCTGCTGTACCTGGACCTCCTATTCTGTTCCGGACCTCCTGGTCTGCTATACTCTAATGCTCAAATTTATGTTTAACAAGGGATGCCTCCCCAGCCACCATGCACGTCACTTACATGTATGTACCTCATGAGAACTCGACTTCTTGTGGTTCAACCCAAAAATTGTAAAAACATATATATGCAAACACTCACTCACCACATGTACACTTTACTTTTGTTTCTATTTCTGCGCAGAAATTTCTTTCCTTTAGACCAGATGAGTCGTAAATTTAGAGAAGGATCTATTAGTTTAAATTTCGGACACTAAAATTGACTTGCGCTATTTATCGCGTTGCCACCTTTTCGCCTGTTAAAATAATACTATAGTGTGATTTGAGTTACGTGGGCGTACCCAGACGCTCCGTTGCGTAATATACGCTGCGTGCGTCGGCCTTTACGTTGCGTACACTAGTCTAACCCTTTTGTTAGAGACACGTGTATGCCAGCCAGATATGTCCACAGAAATACAATTAACATGTTTATCAATGTAGATGGTCTTTAATCATCTACCGAGCACCACCCTGGTCTTTCCTTGTATCTTAGGCAAAGCTGTGTGCGTGCTTTACAAATTACCCCTTAATGTATTACTTTTACTCTTTAACTTCTAATAGCAACAAATCTTTCATAGCACGTTATCAATGCAAATGGCAAACAGGAAGGTGAGATGTGAAAACTACACAAATGAACATGCAATTCTAAATTTAATCTAATAACATACATTGATGTAAGCACACGCATATAGATATTACATATAAGTACCAATCACTATTACTTATGATTGACTATGATATAGATTAAATAAATGCATTAAAAAAAACTCATTAAATGATGATTTCTTTTTGACAATGGATGGCTGATTATTTCCTGAGTCAACTGAAAATCAGCCGCTTAGGAGAAGAAAAAAAAATGTGACCTTCCCAAAATGGCCGCTGCTTCTCCCCCTTTCACCTCCATGAGGGCCACACAAAATGGTGGACAGACCATGCGGCCTCTTGTCACAAAGAAAGTCATCATGCAAGCTCCTAAAGTTATCACGCTATGCAGAGCGATTAAAAATAATTTTAAACCTATTTAAACAGACAAACCATCCAATCTGCGTGTGTAGTTGGCACCAAATAGAAATAAAAACCAGATTTACAAAGACAATAACGTACTGTTCTTACCTTCCAGTTCCCGAATTCCCTCAGCACTCCTTACTAAGTGAAGCAGGCGCTTATCTGGTCAGCACTGCGAGGGATAGCAATTTCCCGCCTTTTGCTGATCGATAATGTCTGCTAAAGTTACCTAGTGCAGATATGTGAAGACCGGAGGAGCCCTCAATTGACAATGTCTATAATATTTGTCCTATTAAAAACACGTTAAAGGTTAAAGAACACAGTACGCAATTGGCGCAAAAAGTACCGCAAGGGTACGCCCTTAACTATACCTTAAGGAATGTACTTATACTGTAAACATTTGTGCAGTGATAATGTGTAGATGTAATGCAGTGTAACCTTGTTAGCTTAAAAGCTGTATGAGCGACTATGACGCTCTGAGAACCTTTATGCATTTATAATAATCAATCAAATACCGGTCTAAGGTTCTAACGCCTTTAAGGAGAGTATGAACGTTCAAAAAGAATAATACAATACAAGCTATACACTACCAAAATAACATAAAATATCTAACCAAGTAACTAACATATAATACAATAAAGACACAAGTACGTTTAAGGGGGAAGGGAGAGAGAGGGGGAGAGAGAATGGCTAACAATAACAATAAGACAATATGGTTATATGGCTGCAGAGAAACTTACACATGTGAGGAACAATCGCTGCGCAGTTAGTCAATGCTGAGAATCTTTGTGGAGAAAATACTTGAGCTTACCCAGGCTGCCTGTCCCTATATACACAACACCCAGCAACACAATTGTCCCTACAATGCCGCATGGGGCAAAAGCTAGACTCCATTTTGGGAAAAACCTCCCATGATTCCATAGACTGCAACACATGGTTCAAAGGGGGAGGGGAAAACACCCTGCAGCAGCCATCTTCTACACCTGATCCCAATGTAACCACACATATCATCCTGCCATTCCTACAAACACATGCTATATTTCAGCAAGATGCACTCTATATAAAACTACTACAATCTGTTATAAATCACCATCCACAAAATTATACCAGAGATGCTATGCTACAGATTGTCTACTGTTCCAATTCATTACAGATTTCATAGAGTATCAGCACAAACACCCAACAATCACACAACTGCACAAGCCTCATTAACCTTAAGCCATTTGTATCTCCAAAGCAACCACTCTATACCAATCACTTCACAACCACTCTACCTCAAACACATATTTAAACTATTCTATGCCAATCAGCCATGTGATATTGAGATTATGATACTTAGCCTTTCGCTTGGTAGTCAGTCCTGGGGATAGGCCAGCCATTCTTCTGGGTGCCAGGTAGCTGTGGGAGTAGCTACAGTACATCTGTCCTCTGAGGCCACAAGCAACTGAACTCTGACCTCTTCTCTTAGCCAGGAACTACTTTCCGGTTTGACTGGTTCCTGGGGGAGGGTTCTCTCTTGCTTTGTATATGCTGATCAGGTTCAGCCCTGAAATCTGCCAAAAGGGTTGTCTTCAGTTCCCTGTTCACTGCATTGTTCTATCAAAGTGATTTTTAGCTTTTATACATATAATCATAACTATCCGCAGCAATGTCCCACAACTTCACAACAAGTATCAAATTAATCTACACACCAATCTGCTTGTTTCAATAGTAAACATGACGGGTTTATCTGGTTCGGTTCAAATAATACACATTCATGACATTAATTCATTAGCTAATTTTAAATCTCCATGATGTCTGGTGCTTGATATTATTATAATTATGTACTGTATGAAATAAGTGTCGAATCCATCTCTGTGCCATGTCCGTGTAAATGCGTGTGTTACCATATATTGCTGTGCTCGCTGCGCATATTTGCAAGTATAGCGACTTAAATGTGTGCAGTTTGTATGTTCTCTCTATGTAATATTTTTGACTTTGACATCCCTCACAGTCTATGTGTCAGTATCTCGGTACGGATGGTGTAATGGTTAGCATTACTGCCTCACAGCACTGAGGTCATGGGTTCGATTCCCACCATGGCTCTAACTGTGCGGAGTTTGTATATTCTCCCTGTACTTGCATGGGTTTCCTCCGGGTACTCCGGTTTCCTCCCACAATCCAAAAATATACTGGTAGGTTAATTGGCTTCCAACAAAAATTGACCCTAGTGTGAATGTGTCTGTGTGTACATGTGATATGAAATATAGATTGTAAGCTCCACTGGGGCAGGGACTGATGTGAATGGCCAAATATTCTCTGTAAAGCGCTGCGGAATATGTGTGCGCTATATAAATAACTGGTAATAAATAAATAATAATTATGCACACACTAATTACCCACTTTTAGTAGGGTTTCACAATCTCTGTGATCATAAATCGTGTGCTATATTTAAATCCAATGACACAGTAGGATCATTGTGAGGGTAGTTTTAAACATATGTTCTTATATATATATTCTCAAACCCCACATGTGGTAATTCTTGATAAGTATAGAAATGCATATATGGTATATAGTGATAGACACAATTACAGGTTGTTAAGAAGCCCTGTTAAGTATTGGCTCTGATTCTCAGTGTTCATAACACGCGGTGTCATTCCATCGCGAATATCAGAATAAGCTGTCATATTCCCTATAATTGCATTCAAGGAGCAATGATTTTAATAGGCACATAAGTACAGATATAAATATGAATATAAATACAGACTTATATACGTCTCATAGGCACTGATTGTGATAAACGGAGTTCACAGCACACACTAGAACTTCATAATGAACATTGGGGTAAACTGTCAGCATATGATTTGACTAGTTCGTATACATTGTATGTGATCCCTGCACCATACATATAGGATAGGACACCCCCGAGTTAAACATACATATTTCTCTGACGTCCTAGTGGATGCTGGGAACTCCGAAAGGACCATGGGGAATAGCGGCTCCGCAGGAGACTGGGCACAACTAAAGAAAGCTTTTAGGTCACCTGGTGTGCACTGGCTCCTCCCACTATGACCCTCCTCCAAGCCTCAGTTAGATTTTGTGCCCGGCCGAGGTTGGATGCACACTAGGGGCTCTCCTGAGCTTCTAAAAAGAAAGTATATAATTAGGTTTTTTATTTTACAGTGAGACCTGCTGGCAACAGGCTCACTGCAGCGAGGGAGTAAGGGGAGAAGAAGCGAACCTACCTGCTTGCAGCTAGCTTGGGCTTCTTAGGCTACTGGACACCATTAGCTCCAGAGGGATCGACCGCATGGAACTGGCCTTGGTGTTCGGTCCCGAAGCCGCGCAGCCGTCCCCCTTACAGAGCCAGAAGCAAGAAGAGGTCCGGAAAATCGGCGGCAGAAGACATCAGTCTTCACCAAGGTAGCGCACAGCACTGCAGCTGTGCGCCATTGCTCCTCATACACACTTCACACTCCGGTCACAGAGGGTGCAGGGCGCTAGGGGGGGGGCGCCCTGAGCAGCAATAAAAACACCTTGGCTGGCAAAAATACCACAATATATAGCCCCAGAGGCTATATATGTGATAATTACCCCTGCCAGAATCCATAAAAAAGCGGGAGAATAGTCCGCGAAAAAGGGGCGGAGCTATCTCCTTCAGCACACTGGCGCCATTTCTCCCTCACAGCTCCGCTGGAAGGTAGCTCCCTGGCTCTCCCCTGCAGTCTACACTACAGAAAAGGGTAAAAAAGAGAGGGGGGGGCACTAAATTTAGGCGCAGTATATATAACAGCAGCTATAGGGGACATAGGCCCTCATTCCGAGTTGTTCGCTCGGTAAAAATCTTCGCATCGCAGCGATTTTCCGCTTAATGCGCATGCGCAATGTCCGCACTGCGACTGCGCCAAGTAAATTTGCTATGCAGTTAGGATTTTTACTCACGGCTTTTTCATCGTTCTGGCGATCGTAATGTGATTGACAGGAAATGGGTGTTACTGGGCGGAAACAGGCCGTTTTATGGGCGTGTGGGGAAAAACGCTACCGTTTCCGGAAAAAACGCAGGAGTGGCTGGAGAAACGGGGGAGTGTCTGGGCGAACGCTGGGTGTGTTTGTGACGTCAAACCAGGAACGACAAGCACTGAAATGATCGCAGATGCCGAGTAAGTCTGAAGCTACTCAGAAACTGCTACGAGGTGTGTAATCGCAATATTGCGAATACATCGTTCGCAATTTTAAGATGCTAAGATTCACTCCCAGTAGGCGGCGGCTTAGCATGAGCAAATCTGCTAAAATTCACTTGCGAGCGAACAACTCGGAATGAGGGCCATAATTCAGTTAGTCCCTGCATTATATAGCGCTCTGGTGTGTGCTGGCATACTCTCACTCTGTCTCCCCAAAGGGCTTTTGTGGGTCCTGTCCTCTGTTAGAGCATTCCCTGTGTATGTGCGGTGTGTCGGTACGGCTGTGTCGACATGTTTGATGAGGATAATGATGTGGAGGCGGAGCAGATGCCTATAGAAGGGATGTCACCCCCTGCGGGGCAGACACCTGAGTGGATGGACTTATGGAAGGAATTGCGTGCACGTGTCGACTCCTTACACAAAAAATTTGACGACATGCCAAATGCGGGACAGCCGGCTTCTCAGCTCGTGCCTGTCCAGGCGTCTCAAAGGCCATCGGGGGCTCTAAAACGCCCGCTACCTCAGATGGCAGACGCGGATGTCGACACGGATACTGACACCAGTGTCGACGACGATGAGTCTAGTCTAATGTCCACTAAGGCCATTCGTTGCATGATTGAAGCAATGAAAGAGGTGTTACAAATTTCTGATATAAACCCAGGTACCACTAAAAAGGTTATTATGTTTGGGGAGAAAAAACTACCCGTAGTTTTTCCCCCATCAGAAGAATTAAATGAAGTGTGTGAAGAAGCGTGGGCTTTCCCTGATAAAAGATTGGTAATCTCTAAGAAGTTACTAATGGCGTTCCCTTTCCCGCCAGAGGATAGGTCACGTTGGGAGACACCCCCTAGGGTGGATAAAGCGCTCACACGTTTGTCTAAAAAGGTGGCACTACCGTCTCTGGATACGGCCGCCCTCAAGGAACCTGCTGATAGAAAGCAGGAGGCGATCCTGAAGTCTGTATATACACACTCAGGCATTATACTTAGACCAGCTATTGCGTCAGCATAGATGTGCAGTGCTGCCGCTGCGTGGTCAGATTCCCTGTCAGAAAATATTGACACCCTAGACAGGGACACTATTCTGCTAACCATAGAGCATATAAAAGACTCAGTCTTATACATGAGAGATGCACAGAGGGAGATCTGCCGGCTGGCATCTAAAATAAGTGCATTGTCCATTTCTGCTAGGAGAGGCTTATGGACTCGCCAGTGGACAGGGGATGCAGATTCAAAAAGGCACATGGAAGTTTTGCCTTATAAGGGTGAGGAGTTATTTGGGGATGGTCTCTCGGACCTAGTTTCCACAGCAACTGCTGGGAAGTCAGCATTTTTACCCCATGTTCCCTCACAGCCTAAAAAGGCGCCGTTTTATCAGGTACAGTCCTTTCGGACTCAGAAAAACAGGCGTGGAAAAGGCGGGTCCTTTCTGTCCAGAGGCAGAGGTAGGGGAAAAAGGCTGCAACAAACAGCAGGTTCCCAGGAGCAAAAGTCCTCCCCCGCTTCTTCCAAGTCCGCCGCATGACGGTGGGGCTCCACAGGCGGAGCCAGGTACGGTGGGGGGCCGCCTCAAAAATTTCAGCGATCAGTGGGCTCGCTCACAGGTGGATCCCTGAATCCTGCAAATAGTATCTCAAGGGTACAAACTGGAATTCGAGGCGTCTCCACCCCACCGGTTCCTAAAATCTGCCTTGCCGATTACTCCTTCAGACAGGGAGGCTGTGCTAGCGGCAATTCACAAGCTGTATTCCCAGCAGGTGATAATCAAGGTGCCCCTACTTCAACAAGGACGGGGTTACTATTCCACACTGTTTGTGGTACCGAAACCGGACGGTTTGGTGAGACCCATTTTAAATTTTAAATCCTTGAACACATACATAAAAAAATCCAAGTTCAAGATGGAATCGCTCAGGGCGGTTATTGCAAGCCTGGACGAGGGGGATTACATGGTATCCCTGGACATCAAGGATGCTTACCTGCATGTCCCCATTTACTATCCTCACCAAGAGTACCTCAGATTTGTGGTACAGGATTGCCATTACCAATTCCAGACGCTGCCGTTTGGACTCTCCACGGCACCGAGGGTGTTTACCAAGGTAATGGCGGAAATGATGATACTCCTTCGAAGAAAGGGAGTTTTAATTATCCCGTACTTGGACGATCTCCTAATAAAGGCGAGGTCCAAGGAGCAGTTGTTGGTGGGAGTAGCACTATCTCAGGAGGTGCTACACCTGCACGGTTGGATTCTGAATATTCCAAAATCACAGCTGGTTCCGACGACACGTCTACTGTTCCTGGGTATGATTCTGGATACAGTCCAGAAAAAAAGTGTTTCTCCCGGAGGAGAAAGCCAAGGAGCTGTCATCTCTAGTCAGAGACCTCCTGAAACCAAAACAGGTATCGGTGCATCACTGCACGCGGGTCCTGGGAAAGATGGTGGCTTCTTATGAAGCAATTCCTTTCGGCAGGTTCCATGCCAGAATCTTTCAGTGGGACCTGTTGGACCAATGGTCCGGATCGCATCTTCAGATGCATCGCCTAATAACCCTGTCTCCAAGAACCAGGGTGTCTCTGCTGTGGTGGCTGCAGAGTGCTCATCTTCTAGAGGGCCGCAGATTCGGCATACAGGACTGGGTCCTGGTGACCACGGATGCCAGCCTTCGAGGCTGGGGGGCAGTCACACAGGGAAGAAACTTCCAAGGGCTGTGGTCGAGTCAGGAGACTTCCCTACACATAAATATTCTGGAACTAAGGGCCATTTACAATGCCCTAAGTCAGGCAAAATCCTTGCTTCTACACCAGCCGGTACTGATCCAGTCAGACATCATCACGGCAGTCGCCCATGTAAATCGACAGGGCGGCACAAGAAGCAGGATGACAATGGCAGAAGCCACAAGGATTCTCCGATGGGCGGAAAATCACGTACTAGCACTGTCAGCAGTGTTCATTCCGGGAGTGGACAACTGGGAAGCAGACTTTCTCAGCAGGCACGACCTCCACCCGGGAGAGTGGGGACTTCATCCAGAAGTCTTCACGCTGATTGTAAATCGATGGGAACGGCCACAGGTGGACATGATGGCGTCCCGCCTAAACAAAAAACTAGAGAGATATTGCGCCAGGTCAAGGGACCCTCAGGCGATAGCTGTGGACGCTCTAGTGACACCGTGGGTGTACCAGTCAGTTTATGTGTTCCCTCCTCTGCCTCTCATACCAAGGGTACTGAGAATAATAAGAAAACGAGGAGTAAGAACAATACTCGTGGTTTTGGATTGGCCAAGACGAGCGTGGTACCCGGAACTTCAAGAGATGATCTCAGAGGACCCATGGCCTCTGCCGCTCAGACAGGACCTGCTGCAGCAGGGGCCCTGTCTGTTCCAACTGTTCCAAGACTTACCGCGGCTGCGTTTGACGGCATGGCGGTTGAACACCGGATCCTGAAGGAAAAGGGCATTCCGGAGGAAGTCATTCCTACGCTGATTAAAGCCAGGAAAGATGTAACTGCAAAGCATTATCACTGCATATGGCGGAAGTATGTTGCTTGGTGTGAGGCCAAAAAGGCCCCAACAGAGGAATTTCAACTAGGTCGATTTCTGCATTTCCTACAAGCAGGAGTGACTATGGGCCTGAAATTAGGCTCCATTAAGGTACAGATCTCGGCTCTGTCGATTTTCTTCCAGAAAGTACTAGCTTCACTACCTGAAGTTCAGACGTTTGTGAAAGGAGTGCTGCATATTCAGCCCCCGTTTGTGCCTCCAGTGGCACCTTGGGATCTCAACGTGGTGTTGAGTTTCTTAAAATCACATTGGTTTGAGCCACTTAAAACCGTGGATCTAAAATATCTCACGTGGAAAGTGGTCATGTTATTGGCCTTGGCTTCAGCCAGGCGTGTGTCAGAATTGGCAGCTTTGTCATGTAAAAGCCCTTATCTGATTTTCCATATGGATAGGGCGGAATTGAGGACGCGTCCCCAGTTTCTCCCTAAGGTGGTATCAGCTTTTCACTTGAACCAACCTATTGTGGTGCCTGCGGCTACTAGGGACTTGGAGGATTCCAAGTTACTGGACGTAGTCAGGGCCTTGAAAATTTATGTTTCCAGGACGGCTAGAGTCAGGAAAACTGACTCGCTATTTATCCTGTATGCACCCAACAAACTGGGTGCTCCTGCTTCTAAGCAGACTATTGCTCGCTGGATTTGTAGCACAATTCAGCTGGCGCATTCTGCGGCTGGACTGCCGCATCCTAAATCAGTAAAAGCCCATTCCACAAGGAAGGTGGGCTCATCTTGGGCGGCTGCCCGAGGGGTCTCGGCTTTACAACTTTGCCGAGCTGCTACTTGGCCAGGGGCAAACACGTTTGCAAAATTCTACAAATTTGATACCCTGGCTGAGGAGGACCTTGAGTTCTCTCATTCGGTGCTGCAGAGTCATCCGCACTCTCCCGCCCGTTTGGGAGCTTTGGTATAATCCCCATGGTCCTTTCGGAGTTCCCAGCATCCACTAGGACGTCAGAGAAAATAAGATTTTACTCACCGGTAAATCTATTTCTCGTAGTCCGTAGTGGATGCTGGGCGCCCATCCCAAGTGCGGATTGTCTGCAATACTTGTACATAGTTATTGTTAACTAAAGGGTTATTGTTGAGCCATCTGTTGAGAGGCTCAGTTGTTTTCATACTGTTAAACTGGGTATAGTATCACGAGTTATACGGTGTGATTGGTGTGGCTGGTAGGAGTCTTACCCGGGATTCAAAATCCTTCCTTATTATGTCAGCTCGTCCGGGCACAGTGTCCTAACTGAGGCTTGGAGGAGGGTCATAGTGGGAGGAGCCAGTGCACACCAGGTGACCTAAAAGCTTTCTTTAGTTGTGCCCAGTCTCCTGCGGAGCCGCTATTCCCCATAGTCCTTTCGGAGTGCCCAGCATCCACTACGGACTACGAGAAATAGATTTACCGGTGAGTAAAATCTTATTTTTTCCTTATTTCATAATCATATATATTAACCAGTGACTATCTAAAGTGCGCAGCTAGCCTGATGCACGCTTCGCTGTTTGCTTCATCAGAGGCGTGTTATGAACTCTGAGAATCAGAGCCAATACTTAACAGTAGTGATGAGCACCGGAAATTTTTCGGGTTTTGTGTTTTGGTTTTGGGTTCGGTTCCGCGGCCGTGTTTTGGGTTCGAACGCGTTTTTGGCAAAACCTCACCGAATTTTTTTTGTCGGATTCGGGTGTGTTTTGGATTCGGGTGTTTTTTTCAAAAAACCCTAAAAAACAGCTTAAATCATAGAATTTGGGGGTCATTTTGATCCCAAAGTATTATTAACCTCAATAACCATAATTTACACTCATTTTCAGTCTATTCTGAACACCTCACACCTCACAATATTATTTTTAGTCCTAAAATTTTCACCGAGGTCGCTGGATGGCTAAGCTAAGCGACCCAAGTGGCCGACACAAACACCTGGCCCATCTAGGAGTGGCACTGCAGTGTCACGCAGGATGGCCCTTCCAAAAAACACTCCGCAAACAGCACATGACGCAAAGAAAAAAAGAGGCGCAATGAGGTAGCTGTGTGAGTAAGCTAAGCGACCCTAGTGGCCGACACAAACACCTGGCCCATCTAGGAGTGGCACTGCAGTGTCACGCAGGATGGCCCTTCCAAAAAACACTCCCCAAACAGCACATGACGCAAAGAAAAAAAGAGGCGCAATGAGGTAGCTGTGTGAGTAAGCTAAGCGACCCTAGTGGCCGACACAAACACCTGGCCCATCTAGGAGTGGCACTGCAGTGTCACGCAGGATGGCCCTTCCAAAAAACACTCCCCAAACAGCACATGACGCAAAGAAAAAAAGAGGCGCAATGAGGTAGCTGTGTGAGTAAGCTAAGCGACCCTAGTGGCCGACACAAACACCTGGCCCATCTAGGAGTGGCACTGCAGTGTCACGCAGGATGGCCCTTCCAAAAAACACCCCCCAAACAGCACATGACGCAAAGAAAAATGAAAGAAAAAAGAGGTGCAAGATGGAATTGTCCTTGGGCCCTCCCACCCACCCTTATGTTGTATAAACAGGACATGCACACTTTAACCAACCCATCATTTCAGTGACAGGGTCTGCCACACGACTGTGACTGAAATGACGGGTTGGTTTGGACCCCCCCCAAAAAAGAAGCAATTAATCTCTCCTTGCACAAACTGGCTCTACAGAGGCAAGATGTCCACCTCATCATCATCCTCCGATATATCACCGTGTGCATCCCCCTCCTCACAGATTATCAATTCGTCCCCACTGGAATCCACCATCTCAGCTCCCTGTGTACTTTGTGGAGGCAATTGCTGCTGGTCAATGTCTCCACGGAGGAATTGATTATAATTCATTTTAATGAACATCATCTTCTCCACATTTTCTGGATGTAACCTCGTACGCCGATTGCTGACAAGGTGAGCGGCGGCACTAAACACTCTTTCGGAGTACACACTTGTGGGAGGGCAACTTAGGTAGAATAAAGCCAGTTTGTGCAAGGGCCTCCAAATTGCCTCTTTTTCCTGCCAGTATAAGTACGGACTGTCTGACGTGCCTACTTGGATGCGGTCACTCATATAATCCTCCACCATTCTTTCAATGGGGAGAGAATCATATGCAGTGACAGTAGACGACATGTCCGTAATCGTTGTCAGGTCCTTCAGTCCGGACCAGATGTCAGCATCAGCAGTCGCTCCAGACTGCCCTGCATCACCGCCAGCGGGTGGGCTCGGAATTCTGAGCCTTTTCCTCGCACCCCCAGTTGCGGGAGAATGTGAAGGAGGAGATGTTGACAGGTCGCGTTCCGCTTGACTTGACAATTTTGTCACCAGCAGTTCTTTGAACCCCAGCAGACTTTTGTCTGCCGGAAAGAGAGATCAAAGGTAGGTTTTAAATCTAGGATCGAGCACGGTGGCCAAAATGTAGTGCTCTGATTTCAACAGATTGACCACCCGTGAATCCTTGTTAAGCGAATTAAGGGCTCCATCCACAAGTCCCACATGCCTAGCGGAATCGCTCTGTGTTAGCTCCTCCTTCAATGTCTCCAGCTTCTTCTGCAAAAGCCTGATGAGGGGAATGACCTGACTCAGGCTGGCAGTGTCTGAACTGACTTCACGTGTGGCAAGTTCAAAAGGTTGCAGAACCTTGCACAACGTTGAAATCATTCTCCACTGCGCTTGAGACAGGTGCATTCCACCTCCTATATCGTGCTCAGTTGTATAGGCTTGAATGGCCTTTTGCTGCTCCTCCAACCTCTGAAGCATATAGAGGGTTGAATTCCACCTCGTTACCACTTCTTGCTTCAGATGATGGCAGGGCAGGTTCAGGCGTTTTTGGTGGTGCTCCAGTCTTCTGTACGTGGTGCCTGTACGCCGAAAGTGTCCCGCAATTCTTCTGGCCACCGACAGCATCTCTTGCACGCCCCTCTCGTTTTTTAAATAATTCCGCACCACCAAATTCAAGGTATGTGCAAAACATGGGACGTGCTGGAATTTGCCCAGATTTAATGCACACACAATATTGCTGGCGTTGTCCGATGCCACAAATCCACAGGAGAGTCCAATTGGGGTAAGCCATTCTGCGATGATCTTCCTCAGTTGCCGTAAGAGGTTTTTAGCTGTGTGCGTATTCTGGAAAGCGGTGATACAAAGCGTAGCCTGCCTAGGAAAGAGTTGGCGTTTGCGAGATGCTGCTACTGGTGCCGCCGCTGCTGTTCTTGCGGCGGGAGTCCATACATCTACCCAGTGGGCTGTCACAGTCATATAGTCCTGAGCCTGCCCTTCTCCACTTGTCCACATGTCCGTGGTTAAGTGGACATTGGGTACAACTGCATTTTTTAGGACACTGGTGAGTCTTTTTCTGAGGTCTGTGTACATTTTCGGTATCGCCTGCCTAGAGAAATGGAACCTAGATGGTATTTGGTACCGGGGACACAGTACCTCCAACAAGTCTCTAGTTGGCTCTGTAGTAATGATGGATACTGGAACCACGTTTCTCACCGCCCAGGATGCCAAGGCCTCAGTTATCCGCTTTGCAGCAGGATGACTGCTGTGATATTTCATCTTCCTCGCAAAGGACTGTTGGACAGTCAATTGCTTGGTGGAAGTAGTAAAAGTGGTCTTACGAGTACGACTTCCCCTCTGGGATGACCATCGACTCCCAGCAGCAACAACAGCAGCGCCAGCAGCAGTAGGCGTTACACGCAAGGATGCATCGGAGGAATCCCAGGCAGGAGAGGACTCGTCAGAATTGCCAGTGACATGGCCTGCAGGACTATTGGCATTCCTGGGGAAGGAGGAAATTGACACTGAGGGAGTTGGTGGGGTGGTTTGCGTGAGCTTGGTTACAAGAGGAAGGGATTTACTGGTCAGTGGACTGCTTCCGCTGTCGCCCAAAGTTTTTGAACTTGTCACTGACTTATGATGAATGCGCTGCAGGTGACGTATAAGGGAGGATGTTCCGAGGTGGTTAACGTCCTTACCCCTACTTATTACAGCTTGACAAAGGCAACACACGGCTTGACAAATGTTGTCCGCATTTCTGTTGAAATACTTCCACACCGAAGAGCTGATTTTTTTGGTATTTTCACCAGGCATGTCAATGGCCCTATTCCTCCCACGGACAACAGGTGTCTCCCCGGGTGCCTGACTTAAACAAACCACCTCACCATCAGAATCCTCCTGGTCAATTTCCTCCCCAGCGCCAGCAACACCCATATCCTCCTCATCCTGGTGTACTTCAACACTGACATCTTCAATCTGACTATCAGGAACTGGACTGCGGGTGCTCCTTCCAGCACTTGCAGGGGGCGTGCAAATGGTGGAAGGCGCATGCTCTTCACGTCCAGTGTTGGGAAGGTCAGGCATCGCAAACGACACAATTGGACTCTCCTTGTGGATTTGTGATTTCGAAGAACGCACAGTTCTTTGCTGTGCTTTTGCCAGCTTGAGTCTTTTCATTTTTCTAGCGAGAGGCTGAGTGCTTCCATCCTCATGTGAAGCTGAACCACTAGCCATGAACATAGGCCAGGGCCTCAGCCGTTCCTTGCCACTCCGTGTGGTAAATGGCATATTGGCAAGTTTACGCTTCTCCTCTGACAATTTTATTTTAGATTTTTGAGTCCTTTTTTTACTGATATTTGGTGTTTTGGATTTTACATGCTCTGTACTATGACATTGGGCATCGGCCTTGGCAGACGACGTTGCTGGCATTTCATCGTCTCGGCCATGACTAGTGGCAGCAGCTTCAGCACGAGGTGGAAGTCGATCTTGATCTTTCCCTATTTTTGGAACCTCAACATTTTTGTTCTCCATATTTTAATAGGCACAACTAAAAGGCACCTCAGGTAAACAATGGAGATGGATGGATACTAGTATACTTATGGATGGACGAGCGACTGCCGACACAGAGGTAGCTACAGCCGTGGACTACCGTACTGCGTCTGCTGCTAATATAGACTGGATGATAATGATATAAAAAATATATATATATCACTACTGCAGCCGGACAGGTATATATTATATAATGACGGACCTGCTGGACACTGTCAGCACTGCAGACTCCTAAAGTAAGCTACTAGTATCAAGAAGATAGAAGAAAAAAAAAAACACCACAGGTAGGTGGTATACAATTATGTATGGACGAGCGACTGCCGACACAGAGGTAGCTACAGCTGTGGACTACCGTACTGCGTCTGCTGCTAATATAGACTGGATGATAATGATATAAAAAATATATATATATATCACTACTGCAGCCGGACAGGTATATATTATATAATGACGGACCAGCTGGACACTGTCAGCTCAGCACTGCAGACTCCTAAAGTAAGCTACTAGTAGTATCAAGAAGATAGAAAAAAAAAAACACCACAGGTAGGTGGTATACAATTATGGATGGACGAGCGACTGCCGACACAGAGGTAGCTACAGCCGTGGACTACCGTACTGCGTCTGCTGCTAATATAGACTGGATGATAATGATATAAAAAATATATATATATCACTACTGCAGCCGGACAGGTATATATTATATAATGACGGACCTGCTGGACACTGTCAGCTCAGCACTGCAGACTCCTAAAGTAAGCTACTAGTATCAAGAAGATAGAAAAAAAAAAAAAACACCACGGGTAGGTGGTATACAATTATGGATGGACGAGCGACTGCCGACACAGAGGTAGCTACAGCCGTGGACTACCGTACTGCGTCTGCTGCTAATATAGACTGGATGATAATGAGATATAAAATATATATATATCACTACTGCAGCCGGACAGGTATATATTATATAATGACGGACCTGCTGGACACTGTCAGCTCAGCACTGCAGACTCCTAAAGTAAGCTACTAGTATCAAGAAGATAGAACGAAAAAAAAACACCACGGGTAGGTGGTATACAATTATGGATGGACGAGCGACTGCCGACACAGAGGTAGCTACAGCCGTGGACTACCATACTGCGTCTGCTGCAGTGCTAATATAGACTGGATGATAATGATATAAAAAATATATATATATCACTACTGCAGCCGGACAGGTATATATTATATAATGACGGACCTGCTGGACACTGTCAGCACTGCAGACTCCTAAAGTAAGCTACTAGTATCAAGAAGATAGAAGAAAAAAAAAAACACCACAGGTAGGTGGTATACAATTATGGATGGACGAGCGACTGCCGACACAGAGGTAGCTACAGCTGTGGACTACCGTACTGCGTCTGCTGCTAATATAGACTGGATGATAATGATATAAAAAAAATATATATATATCACTACTGCAGCCGGACAGGTATATATTATATAATGACGGACCAGCTGGACACTGTCAGCTCAGCACTGCAGACTCCTAAAGTAAGCTACTAGTAGTATCAAGAAGATAGAAAAAAAAAACACCACAGGTAGGTGGTATACAATTATGGATGGACGAGCGACTGCCGACACAGAGGTAGCTACAGCCGTGGACTACCGTACTGCGTCTGCTGCTAATATAGACTGGATGATAATGATATAAAAAATATATATATATCACTACTGCAGCCGGACAGGTATATATTATATAATGACGGACCTGCTGGACACTGTCAGCTCAGCACTGCAGACTCCTAAAGTAAGCTACTAGTATCAAGAAGATAGAAAAAAAAAAAAAACACCACGGGTAGGTGGTATACAATTATGGATGGACGAGCGACTGCCGACACAGAGGTAGCTACAGCCGTGGACTACCGTACTGCGTCTGCTGCTAATATAGACTGGATGATAATGAGATATAAAATATATATATATCACTACTGCAGCCGGACAGGTATATATTATATAATGACGGACCTGCTGGACACTGTCAGCTCAGCACTGCAGACTCCTAAAGTAAGCTACTAGTATCAAGAAGATAGAAAGAAAAAAAAACACCACTGGTAGGTGGTATACAATTATGGATGGACGAGCGACTGCCGACACAGAGGTAGCTACAGCCGTGGACTACCGTACTGCGTCTGCTGCAGTGCTAATATAGACTGGATGATAATGATATAAAAAATATATATATATCACAACTGCAGCCGGACAGGTATATATTATATAATGACGGACCTGCTGGACACTGTCAGCAGAATGCGTTTATAGATTAAAAACACCACACGACAAGTGTTTAACTTTTTCAGGCAGACAATCACAATATACTGGTGGTCAGTGGTCACTGGTCAGTCACACTGGCAGTGGCACTCTGGCAGCAAAAGTGTGCACTGTTAAAATATGTACTCCTGCTATAACTGCTCCCCAGTCTCCCCCACAATTAAGCTGTGTGAGCAGTGAGCACTCAGCACAGTCAGATATACAGTATTACATAGATGAGGCTATGGCTATGCTCAGCACACTGAGGCTGAGCACAGATATGGTATGTGACTGTGTCACACTGTGTATCATTTTTTTTCAGGCAGAGAACGGATTAATTAAACTGGTGGTCACTGGTCACACTATCAGCAAGTAGTACTCCTAATATGCCCCCCAAAATTAGTAAATCAAGTGTCTCTACTACTCTCTAGTCTACTCTAAACGGAGAGGACGCCAGCCACGTCCTCTCCCTATCAATCTCAATGCACGTGTGAAAATGGCGGCGACGCGCGGCTCCTTATATAGAATCCGAGTCTCGCGATAGAATCCGAGCCTCGCGAGAATCCGACAGCGGGATGATGACGTTCGGGCGCGCTCGGGTTAACCGAGCAAGGCGGGAAGATCCGAGTCTGCCTCGGACCCGTGTAAAAAGCGTGAAGTTCGGGGGGGTTCGGTTTCCGAGAAACCGAACCCACTCATAACTACTTAACAGGGATTCTTAACAACCTGTAATTGCGTCTATCAGATCTCAAGTATCAGATCTCAAGCCGCTGTAGTGGTGACGGAAGGGAGAGCCCGGAGCGGTGTTAATGCGGTCAGCCGCTAACCCCTGCACGGGGGATAAAGAGCAGTGCCTGTGGTGGCCGCCGGGCTGGATGAAATGCAGCTGTGCAGGGCTGTGAAGCAGCTGTAATATCCGAACGGCTGGGTGTTACCTTGCTTGGCACGATGTAAAACTGCTCTCAACAAAAGCGGCTGGCCTGTGCTCCCACGGGCAGCTCCGATTGAGCCTCCCTGCAGTCACCTGACGTAGAGTGGAGAAGATGATATGTCCACAATGTGCTAGACGGGCTGCATGTTTGAAGCTGACTGGGCTGTAATCAGCGATGATGTTGATTGTGCCGGCCGCACGGGGCTTCAATTCACCCGCCGGCGTGTGTGAGAAAAGGGTCGGCACTCTGACAGCAGCTGATGGATGATATGCTGTGTTGGCAGCAATCGTGGTAAACTCGTCTCCTGCAGAGGCTCCGGCTGAACCTCACTTTAGATGGAGCAGGAGTATTAGCAGTGAAAAACACCTGTAACCTAACGCGTTTCAACGCCAGCAGGGCGTCTTTTTCCAAAGGCAAGTATCTACAGCGTCTTGAGATCTGATACAGTTCAATTATTCTCATTTTCATTTGAACATTACTTATTGTTTCAAGGGTACTTCTCATTATAAAACCACTGGAATCATCATTCAGTCACACATAATTAGGACTGTTCGGGACATTCATGGACCAAGTGAGTTATATGCATTGCATACAAACCCTTAATTAATTTTAAACAACTATCAAGCATTGTTGCAGTATATTTAGAACGAGATTTCCGGGGTTACATGTTTCAAATTAACAGAAATATTTATTAAGCTAAAAGAAAATTATCATTTAATCTCGGTATAGAGATAATGTATTTTCATGTTGTATTGTGCTAATTACACTCCCGGGAGTTTTGTTGCAATCATCATTATATTTTATATAAAAAAATAAATGTTTTTCACATTTGATTGTTGAGCGCTACTTGATTCTTTTTTTATAAAAGTTTAATGCAGACTACTGTATGTAGAGTTGTACGTATGTCTGTTTGGCATGAATTCATGATTTCAGACTGTGTTTTCTCTAAAATGCAACCACGAACAATGCAGAGGCATATGCATTTCAACAGCATCTACAAATATGAGCAAAGAAGTGGAACCAGGGTGTGAAAAGGCGTTCCTACTGTATGTAGGTAAAGCTCAGGATGGACATATCCATGGAAATTCAGCATATGCTGACCTGCTCTTAAATTAAAACATGCCTAGAATAAACATGTCTAGAATGAACAGACGCATGTACTCTCTATTAATTATAACTAGTGGTAGACCCGCTGCATATTTTTCTGTGCACTTTTCTTTTTGAGTAATGTATGCCTATTTTGTTCCGCCTCTGCATTAGCAAGTATAGGCCTGATTCATGAATAGATGCTGGAGCGATGTTCTTGCAGTATTCAGATATTTGGAAAACTGAGCATTTGCCATTTGGGGGCAGGAATCGGATATCGATGGATTCCGTTTTGTGGGCGTGTCAAGGCTAGAATCTACGTCTTTCATCATAGAATTCCTGGTCCCAGCAGAGGCGTTGCAGCAGTCATTCTGAGTAACCTCAAGGTTATTTAGATGACCAATGGTCCCACAGAGTGATCTAATGTGTTGCATCCTCAGAAGCAGTGGCAGAACACATAGGCAGCCAGGAGGTGTCTATTTACACAAAAATCCCCTTCTGCGTTAGCATAATTTACCACAACTGCTACGTATAAAGACGCAGCTACAGTGCAACTGCGTCAGTCCATGAATGAGGCCCTATATGCATTTTAGTAACATAGCTAAGATTTGAGTGTATCTTTAAATGGCAGCATTTTAAGTTTGTCTGAAAATAGTTTGAGATGTTTCAAGCAGACACTGTAATTGAGCTAATTATACAATTTTCCAGTGGTAGAAGCAAGTGTTTAGTATGAAGTATCAGCTTTTTTCCATGGTTGTTTGACAGTGGCCTGATAAACTTTTTTCTGATTACTCATTTGAAGTGGGTAGAGATAGAACAACATGTAGTGAATCAGATCATTGGAGTGTTCACAGCAGCACAGCTTATTTCAGGAAGTGAGTGGGCTGATCTTGTTGTTTGATTGTTAGTGACCTTAGAGCTGCATGCAACAGGGCAGTGTTATGACATCAGGAGAATCCAGATACACGCATGCAGCCAGAAGATGAGACTTTTTCATTTTGGATCCCCTGTAGCATTGTGTTCTGTGAGGCTACTGTCAGACTAAATGAAGATTACAATGCCCTAAGAAAAATTCTTGAGTACCAAGTCTGATCCATATAACTTGTCTGTTTCAAGTTATTAAGGGATCTATTTACTAAGCCTTGGACGGAGATAAAGTGGATGGAGATAAAGTACCAGCCAATCAACTCCTGTCATTTTTCAAACCCAGCCTTTGACATGGCAGTTAGGAGCCGATTGGCTGGGATTTTATCTCCGTCGACGTTATCTCCATCCAAGGCTTAGTAAATAGACCCCTAAATCTGTCCAAATCATGTTTCTGACTCAAACACTTGTTGATCCCTTAGTAATGATTGGTAATGGAGATTTTAATACAATTAAGCTATTCCAAACTAGACAGACTTGTCAAAAGCTCCCAAACATCACATTGTCACCATCATCATAATAATCGTTTATTTGAAGGTGCCACAAAACTTTCCAGTGCAAGTTACAAATCACACAAAATAACAGTTAAGAGTTACAGTACGAATAACGTAAAATACAATCACACATAAAAACTGTAATAAACCATGCCTGACAAACCTATGTATGCACTAAACAATGATGCTTCATAGCAATTCAGCACTCACCTGACATGCAGGACAGGTTTTCGAGTAATATTTAGCATTATGGAGATGTGACATGGGTGCCTTCATCATGTGTCTGGTCAGATGACCACAAGCCAGTCAGTCTAGAACTAGTCTTACTGAACATGACTGCTGCTGCCAATCAGCAGTAAGGACTTCCTGTGTAAAGCCCTTCAGGTGTTTCTTGCTTGTGTACTCATACAAGCACTATCCAGAATATTGGGTCCACAGTTTCCTGAAAATTGCTGTGTTATTTCTTCAGAAAGTTAGCTGATTCCGGTTTGCCTGTGAGTTACTAATCAGCATCGGCCATCAGCTGTGTAACCTACTGTTAAAGTTTCCTCCTGTTGCAGTTAGGCAGCTTCAGACTCTATCACCACCACCACCCTGCTATATGGGCATCAGGCTCTGCCTCTACTTCTACCTATCTGGGAGTCTACTCACAGATTCACCAACTTGCTGGTAAAAGTATGACTGTTGCTGTGTTCTCTATTTTTCCCATTATACTGTACAGGGCAGCCATCAAGGGGGGACTGTGGGGACTGGAGTCCCGGACCCTTAAAGAGATGGTGGCCCACTCCTGGCTCATACAGCCAATAACTGGAGAGCAGCACAGGCAGCGCAACAACAGGGGGCTGTAACATCACATATGGGTGGAGCAATGGAGCAGAATCTTTTTTTTGTTATTTGGTTGGGGGAGGGCCTGTCTATTTTGTCAGTCCCGGGCCCCACAATTTTTGATGGCAGCCCTGATTCTGTATCCCAGTACTCAATAAAAACCTTTATGCAAATGAGCTTACTTAGACTGTCTTTGTTTCTCCTCATATCACCCACTGGGTACTGACACGAATCATACATTTCTCCAAAGTTCCAGCTAATCGTCTCTTACCTGCCATGTCACAGGCTGTGTTTGCAAAATGACAGTTAGGAGTTGGTTAGCTGGTACTTTATCTCTGTCCACCTTATCTCTCTTAAATGCTTAGTACATACACCCCTTAAAGTACCAACCTATCAGCTAAAGGTAATTTTTCAAACACAGGGCTAGATGCATCATCGCTTGGAAAGTGATAAAATGGAGAGTGAAAAAGTACCAGCCAATCACCTCTTAACTGACATTTTTCAAACACAGCCTGTGACATGGCAGGTCCGGGTGAAACCAGGCCATTTGAGAGTTACGGGGAAATGGTTTATTAGCTTCAACACTTATATATGGTCTAATATGTTGCCTCACTGATCAATCAGTTTCTTTGCTTATACATTAAAAACAATGGGGTCTACAGAATGTACTTACTTTATGTCATGTCATCTACATGCTGACTGGAAGTCATTTTTCACTATAACTAGCAAGAGCAGAAGCCACTGTCTGCACAATAAGCACATATGTATGGATATCAAATACAGTAGCTTCACGTTTCTGTCTAAATATATATTTTTTATATGTTCTGATATAATGTATCACAGATAATATATATCATGCAAAGTTGTCAAATGTTTAATGGATGCTATGAAATAGAATTTATTTGTTGGATAAGTGTCTCTCATTCAAGAGATTGTCAGTTCTGAAATTGTGTTTGACATATAGACTGACTGAATGTTTTACTGTACATTATTACTGGTACACTTTAGTGGTGTCTTAATTTTACTGGTATTTTGTTGATCTACTGTATGCCTTGGTGGAGTATCCAATTAGCCCCAATAAGGCGGCGCGAGCTGCGGCTTATCAGGGATTTTGTTTCACATGCCTCAGGCAAGCGAAACCAAATCCTCGGAAACAGACCCTGTTTCTATCGAAATCACACAGGTTTCACTGAACCTGTGTGTTTTCGGGAGACAATGTATTTTTTTACAGGCGACCAAATTGGTTGGCCTGTAAAAAAATATAGCTGAAACATCAGTAAAAATCATGAAAAACTGATGTTTTTCATGCCCGATGTATCTTCACCTGTAATTAAATACCCCCCTAGGCCTTTTTAGTTTCTGTCTCTCTCTGTGATTGGGAAGAAATTCAGTGTAACAATCAATAATAAGAACTTCATTGTACACTGTTAGAAAAGCAGTATGGTAACTTTACTGCATTCTGTAAGTAATACACATAAGTAATCTATGGTACAGTTATAAAACTCTACTCCCAAAAAGCATGTACAGTACTTACTGCCCTAATGAAACGTTGGTTCAGACGTTATACAGTCCTATGAATCTCATTTTGTTCAAGCAGAGGTGTGAGTGGCCGGTCATTAATGATTAGACATCATTAGACAATAAATATAATAATTAATATTTTTACTTAGAGAGTTCCAGATAAATTAATTTCCTAGCCACCACAGGATCAGGTATGTTCATAAGAGTGACCTAGTACCCCATATACCATGTGATAGCAGGCGGTTTCAGCCATGTAACCTGCAAGCATCTTAAACATTGTTTGTGTCTGCAGCTTAATAAATTGAAATAAACTGCTAAACAGTAAAGCTTGACTACTATTACTATAAAGATATATCACTTGGTGTTGCATGTACAGCCATACTCCTAGAAACATCAATGATTAGCTGTGTGGGTAAATAGTTCTCATTCCTATTACACTTCCTCTCCACAGTGAAAAGTTAGGATAAACTTAGCTTTCCCTTGACCTTGATCCACCCAAGCCTCACCAAAGATATGCACAACATCTCAGATCAACTCACAATATTTTCCAATACACTGTAGCCAGTGGCGTAAGTTCATCACAGTTGCCCGGAGGCAAGATAAATATTGGTGCCCCCCTATTTTATTTTAAGTCACACATTTCTTAGCAGTCATCCAGGATTAGAACCCATGACCTGTCACACTAACAGCAGACACTTTACTTATAGAGCTATTTGCTCCTGTAGAGGAAGCATGAGAATTCTAACTATATGAAGTTACATGTAATTGTCAGAGAAGTATCTTCATATAGTTAGAATGCTCATATTTCCTATACAGGAGCAAACAGCTTCATCATTAAGGTGCCACATCCAGTGTAATAGGTTGTGGTTTCTAATCCTGGGTGTGATACTTGTAAAATGTGTATATTCAGTATAATAAAGAGGGTGTGATTCGTAAGGCAGAGGAACCAGTGAGGAAGTCAGCCACTGAAGAGATAGCGGCAACTATCAATTAGCTTAATTCAATGGTGTCACAGAATGGGAGTAGAGGTGCCACCCTTCAGAGCAGGAGCCCGGTGGCAGATGACTCCGTTGCCTCCCAAAGTTCTACCTCTGACTGTAGCTCACATACCCACTTTGGGGTCCACAACTCTGCACAATGTGAGGCTGCTGGAAGGTATGCAATAATATCCAAAATGTATTAAATGTGTCTACCCACCCTCCCATCGTGACAACACCCCAACTAACCACCAACACCATTAAATCCCCACCTCACCATGCTCCCATACTTACCCCAGCCGTTTGGTCACATCAATCCCCACACCCCCCTCTCTGTCTGGCTCTGTACTGACCCCAATTGCTCTGTCCCAGCCCCCTCTCTCACTCCAATACTTACCGCAGCAGCCATTCCTCCTCTCCTGAGGCTGTCCAGTCTACCTCATTGGTTTGCTCACCATGTCTTCCATTGAAGAGTCAGAACAGAGCTTTTACAATTATTACATAGATATGAAAATAGGATACAAAAAATTAGGTAACCTTTAAAACTTATATAACAGCCCAGCAGATCTGCTTGTGGTTATTCAGATTTTTCCAACGACCAGGACCTTCATTTTCACTTCCCTAAGTTTGTCACAAAGCAACTGTACTCTGAGCTGACGGATGGACATGTGAGTGCCCATGTAGCACGGCGGTGAAGTCCTTCTCTGTAGGATGTGAGGAGGAAAAGGTTCAGTGAGCAGTGCCGTATTACTAAATAAGCAGACTGGCATATGGGCCCTGCGCCTTTTATGGTACCTGTGACAACGGATCAAAATAATATTGATTTGATCTTGAGAGAAAATTAAAATCAACCTTTCTTAAATTGTTTCCAAAAGATAGACAAAAATAAATCAACTTGAAGAAACGAAAACTTTACATTAATTAATAATTTTTGTTTAATAATATATGTTAATTTGTTTAATAACATGAATAATTGTTTACGTTTGTTTTGTGTAATAAAATTGGCTTATTAAAATTGCTGGTTCATAAAATTAAAAACGTATTAGGTGATCATTCGCGAATGGGGGGGACCGAGATTTCCACTGCCACGGGCCAATACAGGGTTTAATCCGGCACTGTCAGTTATATGGTGAAGGACAGTCTTGGGATTTCTACAGGCACTGGTTCATATTTCATGTATTCACCGTCCACAGATTCTCCCTGTTCTAACGGCATTATTCCAATGGGGGATGCACAAAAATACTATTTGCCAATGGCTGCTTTTATTTTATTAATTTATTTATTAACAGTTTCTTCAGTGGCGTAACTAGAAATGTTTCTCCCCCAAGCCAAAACATTCTCTGGCGCCGCCCCACCCATAATTGCCACTAGCAAAGGGATGAATGCGCGCACTGCAAAAAAAAGTGTTGTGGACTTGCTGAAATGGGCGTGGCTTTACATAAAGGGGCGTGTCATTGCAGGAAAAGACTACCATATACCCCAGTTTTGCAATCTGCACGCCCAGACGTTGGCCAGCACAGGTAAAAAAAATAATCCTGATTCATGCCCCTTACATTATTTGTCATTTTTCCTCCTTATAGTAATGCTGAGTATACATTATGCCACATACTGCAATGGCCCTTAGACATGCCACACACAATAATGCCCATGACACAATATGCCACACACCGTAATGCGCCTGACACATTATGCCATACACCGTAATGCCTGTGAAACATTATGCCACGCATCGCAATGCCCGTTATACATTATGCTACACACTGCAATGCCCCTGATACATTATAGCACATACAATGCCTGTGACACATTATGACACACACCGCAATGTCTGTGATACATTATGCCACACACTACAATGTCCGAGATACATTATGCCACAAACTGCAATGCCCGTTATACATTATGTCACACACTGCAATGCCCCTGAGACATTATACCACATACCACAATGCCCGCGATATAGTATACCACACACCGTAATGCCTGTGATACATTATGCCACACACTGCAATGCCCATTACACATTAAGCCCCACAGTAAGGCTTCTAATTACTTTTAAAGTACCTGCTCGTTGCCAGGGGTTTCATGCTTTTGGTTCCATGCACGGTGCCAGGGGTTTTCATGCTCAGTTTGTCATGCTCGTTGCCAAGGGTTTCATGCGCTAGGTGTTATGCTCGTTGCCAGAGGTATCATGTGCTGGGCTTCAAGCTTGTTGCCAGAGGGTAATATCCGTTGCCAGGGGTTTCATGCACTGGGTGTCATGCTCGTTGCTAGGGGGTAATGCTGTTGCCAAGGATTTCATGAGCTGGGTGTTGTGCTTGTTACCAGGGGGTAATGCTTGTTGCTAGGGCTATGCTTCCAGTACCACATGTGCCCCCAGTGCCAGATATTCCCCACAGCCAGATATTCCCCACAATATGCCCCCATAGTGTCAGAAACACATATGCCCCCAGTGCCAAATATGCCCCCCAGTGCCAGATACACATATGCCCCCAGTGCCCCATATGCCCCCCCAGTGCCAGTTACACATTTACCCCCCCCCAGTGCCAAATATGCCCCCCAGTGCCAGTTACACACCCTCCCCGGGCTCCCCTGCTGCTGTGAGTTTTGGGAAGGAGACGGAGGGCACAGCGTGCACCTCTCCTGGCTGTGTCCATCCTGTGTGTGTCTCCAGCGGCGTGTCTGTCAAATGAAGTGCCAGTTCGTGAGCTAATCAGAGCTCGTGGATCGGCAGCTGCTGGTCTGCGTGCTCTGATTGGCTCATGAACCGGCACTTCATTTAACAGACACGCCGCCGCCGGAGACCCAAGAGGGACACACAGAAGAGGCGTGCGCTGTGCCCTCCGGCTCCTTCCCAAAACTCACAGCAGCAATCAGTGGCGGCAGCGCCCCCACAGCCATGTGCCTCCAAGCCACTGCAGTGGCTGCGGGGGCAATAGTTACGCCAGAGTTTCTTATATAGCGCAGCAAATTCTGTTGCACTTTACAATTGTACACAATGATTTTAGTAGCATTTTCCACACTATCACCTACTGTAGAATTCTTATTCCACTACGTGCTCCACACAACTATAAGATTGGGTGCTTATTTGGGCAGTACCTTTTTTATATTCTGTTTTATTTTATTGTATAGCAATTATTTTTATCACGATCCTTTCAGTCTACAGCACTGCGTATGTTGGTGCTTTATAAAGAAAATATAATTATGATTATACCTACTAGAACCATAGGGAGGAGGCATGCTACACACTAGCTGGACATTAAATAGCAGACGTTTGGCAAGATATCCAGCCTATTAGCAAGATTTGCTTTCTGACATTTCCTTAGGGGTTCATTGATTATCCAAACCTTGACTTGCCAGCCATTTCAGAGCAAGGCGTAGAGTTATTGCTTGGAGAAGTTGCATTCTATTTGGTTTGGGGTGGATTTTACTAAATGACAACAAAATGCAAGATAAACATACATGTGGTCTCTCTCTTTCATTAGTTTACCTTATCAATCCTTTTACATGTTTGGTATTTCACATAGCCACTACTAGTAAATTGGGTCGTGAAGTGTTTGGGGACCAGTTACAGTTACATCACAAGCTTGCTGTAGCATAGATAAGTCTAATGGGGGATACACACATATCGATGTGTGCTGAGTGATCTAGCACAGAATGCTCAGCACACATCTCTCTCACGCGCGATGTGTGCTGAGTGAGGGGGGAGGGCGGGTAGACGCTCACTTCACCCAGCAGTGAAGTGAGCGATCTAACTAGATTTGGCATGCATGCATAACACATCTAGAGCCGGCATACACACAGAGAGATGTGTGCTTAATTTCTAAGCAATCTAGTCAGATTGCTTAGAATTTAAGCACACATCGCTACGTGTGTACCCCCCTTTACTTTGCTTTTTATTGTAACTGGGTGAGGCTCTTCGTTAATGACTCCCTGTACTTAGTTTCAAAATCCAAATGAATGTTTAGATATAATTAAGAACTAACCTAATTTGTTATTTTAATTAATTGGATTTGGTGCACCCTTATAAAAACAAATTATATAAGGCATATGCAAATCACTATTAGCATGTTATCAACCTGCTTATTATTGTACACGCTGTATCAATTCATAGTTGCTCAGGATAAGAAAATTTGTAGACAGTTATGGAAGCATTGATAGATTATATCCAGTCAGAAGAGAGAGGGGATTAGTTATTATTATTATTCAATTTATCAGAACAGCTTTCCTGGCAACAATTTTACGGGATACGGTCATTAGGTCGACCCAGCTTAGGTCGACAGTCATTAGGTCGGCCGCTGCAGGTCGACATGCATTAGGTCGACATGGTCAATAGGTCACCATGGTCATTAGGTCAACATGTCCTAGGTCGACAGGTCAAAAGGTTGACATGAGTTTTTTTGTAAAAAAAATAATTTGGGGGATTTTTACATACTTGACGATCCACGTGGACTACGATTGGAACGGTAACCTGTGCCGAGCGAAGCGGTAGCGGAGCAAATCACCTTGCCCGAAGCATGGCGAGCCATGCGAGGGGACACGGTGCACTAATTGGGGTTCCCCATCACTTTACGAAGAAAACGACACCAAAAACAGTTCAAAAACTCATGTCGACATTTCCACCTGTCGACCTAGTGCATGTCGACCTAGTGCATGTCGAGCTAATGCCCATGTCGACCTTCAGCGGTCGACCTAATGACTGTCGACCTAAGTTGGGTCGACCCAACGAACCATACCCAATTTTACTGTGTATCACATATCAGCTATGCTAGAATTCCATTCGGTACTAAGGGTCTGATAATGATTCAGAGATGTACGCTATTCACACAGCAGCTGCATTTTTGGACACAGCTGCTGTGCAATAATATGCTAATGCTGAAGGAAGTGTAGCATTGAAAACCGGATTATCTGATGAACAATGAGTATGGAATTTAAGCTGCTGAAGCCAGTGCAGCTGCGTCCAAGGACAAAGCCACTGGGTTCAGCACGCCCAGAAAGTGTGGCTGACAGGCCCCCCGTTATCTGTGATGCTGGCCCCACTCCATACATTTCTGAATTAGACCCTAAGTACAGCAGAATGGAAAAAGATGTAGTATAAAATATGTGGGGCACAAATTGTCCATGTGATAACAAACTTAGGGCCTGATTCAGAGTTTTAAACAGAGCCAAAAAGCACACTGCAGGTGGGGCTGATATAATATGTACAGATAGATTTATCTTTTGTTGGGTTATATATTTTTTGGTGCAGGGTAAATACAGGCTGCTTTTGCATGTATCCCTCAAATACTGGACCACTTTATTTTTACACTGCAATATAGATTTCAGTTTGAATATACCCCACCCAAATCTAATCTCTCTGCACATGTTACATCTGCCCCACTTGTTGTGCAACATGGTTTTGCCCAGTCATGCATTTTTTTGTCTTTGCTTGCAACTCTGAATCAGGGCATTGGAGCAAATGAGAGTGAATGTCGTGGTTTTGGAGATAAAATAAATAAGAACTAGTATCAGATATAGGGGGTTATTCAGGATTGTAAGCAAACAAAATAGTAAGCAATCGGGCAAAACCATGTTACACTGCAGGTGGGGCAGATGTAACATGTGCAGAGAGATTTAGATTTGGGTGGGTTATATTCTGTGCATCTGCCCCACCTGCAGTACAACATGGTTTTGCCCATCAGTGTGCTTTTTTGGTTTGCTAACAAACCTGACTAAGGCCTATACTGTGCTGTTATAAAGTTACATTACTTCACATAATTATATTTTATCCTATTCTCAATATAGGATATACAGTAACACATGCATTAGGAACACTGGCTTCTTTATTTATCACTAGAAGATATATAAATTGTATTTTCTGGTAGAGTCACAATCAATAAAGTAATAAACCCCTATTATAGTAGTCACACCACTACAAATTACATAGGAAGTGCTCCAAATCTTTCATTCTGATCTAACCATTATTATATAATACTAAGGGGAGCTACACAATTAGCCCTGGAATTTTTTTTCCCCACCAAAATCAGGCGGTTTACGTGATTTTTTTAAATATTTTCATGATTTTTTCAGCCCTATCAATTTAATCCCCATATTTTTCAGACGAAAAATTGTCTATTTTTGTCCAAAAACACCTAGGCTAGGCTCATTATCGCAAAAAAAAAAAAAAAAAAAATCCCAGATAACTGACAGTTTTTGGGGCTCATTGGGGGATCAATTAGCCACTGTAAATTACTGCAGCTAATTGTATACCGCTAAGGTCCATCCCTCAATGGTCATGATCTCTACATATATACAGTATGTGAACATAAGTTTTAAATGTATTTTTATGTGTTTTTGGAAAAAAAAAACAGTGAATTAAATGTAAGTAAAGTTAATGTAAAGTCATTAGCTGTTATTTGTATTATTCTTGGGTGTACTCAGGTTGAATGGTCTCTGATTAGACCAAATAGGAGGAATATGGTTCCATTCTCATTACCTCATAACAAATATGTGGGAAGTGGAGAATATTAAATGATACTGGTACAATAAGGGGGAATTAGATGCCATATTTATTGATTCAATCATCTTGGCGCTCCCCATACCCAGCTCTATCTATCGATCTATCGATCTATCGATCTATCTATCTATTATATAATTCAGTGCCTAATAGTGTGTAAAGAATTTACACAAAATCTGAATGAAACCAAAGTTTGTATTTTTGTTTTAAAATATTTTGCTCAATGGGCAATAAAAAAACAGGTGGTGCATGCTATATGTGAGTCAAGAGGGAAAGGACAATGGTGGTCATTCTGAGTTGTTCGCTAGTTGTTTTCGGCCACTGTACAGCAATCAGGCAAAAAAACGTCAATTCTGCGCATGCGTATGCGGCGCAATGCACACGTGCGACGTACTTTCACAATGGCCCAGTTTCACACAAGGTCTAGCGATGCTTTTCAATCGCACTGCTGGCCGCAGAGTGATTGACAGGAAGTGGGTGTTTCTGGGAGGTAACTGGCCGTTTTCGGGGAGTGTGTGTAAAAACGCATGCGTGTCAGATAAAAACGCAGGAGTGGCTGGGGAAACGTAGGCGTGGTTGGGCGAACGCAGGGCGTGTTCGTGACATCAAAACAGGAACTAAATAGTCTGAAGTGATCGCAAGCTAGGAGTAGGTCTGGAGCTACTCTGAAGCTGCACAAAAATATTTTGTAGCCGCTGTGCGATCCTTTCGTTCGCACTTCTGCTAAGCTAAGATACACGCCCAGAGGGCGGCGGCTTAGCATTTGCACAGCTGCTAAAAGCAGCTAGCGAGCGAACAGCTCGGAATGAGGGCCAATGAGGGGATTGAAGGTAGGCGATAGATATGTCCTCCATAGTGCTAGCCACACAACCTGGCACAGGCCACCCCCTCTGTGTAGACCACATGCCTATATCACTAGTCACACCCCCACTACATTGGACACACACCCTGTGGTATCGCACAATAGGCCCTTTATAAATTTCAGCTCCATGCCCATGTGGACCTTAATCTGGCATTAAGCCCACAGAATAACAACAGAAAAAAAAACATCTGAAACAAAATATATATGCAATATGCTATTCACAGTTTTTCATTGTTTATAGTAAAATATATATTTAGTACAGGCTAAGGAGAAGGAACCACACACCATACAGTTATTCAGTTTTTATCCTCTGTTCCACCAATCCTTGATTATCTGATTACTTTCCATCTCTCCTTGGGCCACTCCTGTAAGTTTTGTGATTAAATCAATTCATGTTATTTAAATTATATAATTATGAAATAAAATACTGCAGCCATACACTAATGCATAACATCTGAATAAGTATCCCAAACAGCTACAGTTGTTATTCAGTTACCTTGTACAGTGTATCAAGTTTTCCCTACAACCTGCTTTTGCCTTTTAAATTGTTGATGTTTTACATTTACAGGCTAAATAGCCCGAAATATGCCAGTGCCTACAACATGCAAGCTATTTTATATGGGCTTAGTATACTAGCACAGCTTAATGTCCTAAATATTAATGCCCTAGCACAGCTTCCTGTCCCCAATATTAGTGCACTAGCACAGATTCATGTCTCCAGTATGAGTGCACGAACAGTGCCTTTTATCCCCAGTATTAATGCCCTAGCACAGCTTCTTTTCCCCAATATTAGTGCAATATCACAGCTTCCTATCCCCAATATTAGTGCACTAGCACAGCTTCCTATCCCCAATATTAGTGCACTAGCACAGATTCATGTCTCCAGTATGAGTGCACTAGCACAGCTTCATGTTTCCAGTATGAGTGCACTAGCATAGCTTCCTATCCCCAATATTAATGCCCTAGCACAGCTTCTTTTCCCCAATATTAGTGCACTAGCACAGCTTCCTATCCCCAATATTAGTGCACTAGCAAAGCTTCCTATCCCCAATATTAGTGCACTAGCACAGATTCATGTCTCCAGTATGAGTGCACTAGCACAGCTTCATGTTTCCAGTATGAGTGCACTAGCATAGCTTCCTATCCCCAATATTAATGCCCTAGCACAGCTTCTTTTCCCCAATATTAGTGCACTAGCACAGCTTCCTATCCCCAATATTAGTGCACTAGCAAAGCTTCCTATCCCCAATATTAGTGCACTAGCACAGATTCATGTCTCCAGTATGAGTGCACTAGCACAGCTTCCTATCCCCAATATTAGTGCACTAGCATAGCTTCCTATCCCCAATATTAGTGCACTAGCACAGCTTCCTATCCCCAATATTAGTGCACTAGCACAGATTCATGTCTCCAGTATGAGTGCACTAGCACAGCTTCCTATCCCCAATATTAGTGCACTAGCATAGCTTCCTATCCCCAATATTAGTGCACTAGCACAGCTTCCTATCCTCAATATTAGTGCACTAGCATAGCTTCCTATCCCCAATATTAGTGCACTAGCACAGCTTTCTATCCCCAATATTAGTGCACTAGCACAGATTCATGTCTCCAGTATGAGTGCACTAGCACAGATTCATGTCTCCAGTATTAGCGCACTAGCACAGATTCATGTCTCCAGTATGAGTGCGGTATCCGGACTCCAGGTCGACAACAAAAAGGTCGACACACCTTAGGTCGACGTCAATTGGTCGACACACCTTATGTCGCCATGGACAAATGGTCGACATGGTCAAAAGGTCGACAGGAGCAAGGTCGACATGGAAAAAGGTCGACATGAGTTTTTCACAATTTTTTTTTTTTTTTTTTTTACCTTTTCATACTTAACGATCCACGTGGACTACGATTGGAACGGTAATCTGTGCCGAGCGAAGCGGAGCGAACGCACCATGCCCGAAGCATGCCGAGCGAAGCGAGCTATGCGAGGGGACGCGGTGCACTAATTGGGGTTCCCGGTCACTCTACGAAGAAAACAACACCAAAAAAACATTAAGAACTCATGTCGACCTTTTCCCATGTCGACCTTGTTCCTGTCGACCTTTTGTCCATGTTGACCATTTGTCCATGTCGACCTAAGGTGTGTCGTCCAATTGGCGTCTGCCTAAGGTGTGTCGACCTTTTTGTTGTCGACCTGGAGTCCCAGACCCATGAGTGCACTAGCACAGATTCATGTCTCCAGTATTAGTGCACTAGCACAGATTCATGTCCGCAGTACTAGTGCCCTAGCATAGCTTCCTGTCTCCAATATTAGTGAACTAGCACAGCTTCCTTTCTCCAGTATTAGTGTGTTAGCATAGCTTCATGTCTCCAGTATTAGTGCACTAGCACAGATTCATGTCCGCAGTACTAGTGCCCTAGCATAGCTTCCTGTCTCCAATATTAGTGAACTAGCACAGCTTCCTTTCTCCAGTATTAGTGTGTTAGCATAGCTTCATGTCTCCAGTATTAGTTCACTAGCACAGGTTAATTTCTTCATTATTAGTGCACTAGCACATCTTACTGATCCCTGTGTTAGTGCACTAGCAGTGCCTTTTATCCCCAGTATTAGTGCCCTAGAAGTTTCTTGTCCACAGTATTAGTGCCCTAGCACAGCTTCATGTACCCAGTATTAGTGCCACACACCACAGCTTCCTGTCCCCAGTATTAGTGTTCTAGTATAGCTCCTTGTATACACTATAAGTGCCCTACCACAGTTCCCAGCCACATGAGATAAAAATAAACAAAACTCAACTGGAACTGTGGACAGAACTATGGCTTGATTAAACATATGCCAAGTGGAGCATGTGGCAGTTTGACTGGACCCTTCTTGTGTTCACTGAGAATCAAATATTGCCACTAGCATCGCCTATCTGCATATAACTGTTAATGGGGCAAATGTACCCTTTGTTCTATTCACACTCAGGGGGTTATTCATCGCTAAGTGATGCAACCGCAATAACCCCAGCAGCAGCAGCACGCACACGCAGGTACCGTCCTGCACATGCGCAGCCACCTATTGCATTCCGGTCGTAGTGGGTGCGAACTCCACTGCCTGATTGACAGACAGAGGCATTTGCGGGGTGGGTGGAGTGCAGCGATGGAGCATTGGGGGTAATTCTGAGTTGATCGCAGCTTCAAGTTTGTTAGCAATTGGGCAAAACCATGTGCACTGCAGGGGAGGCAGATATAACATTTGCAGAGAGAGTTAGATTTAGGTGTGGTGAGTTCAATCTGCAATCTAAATTGCAGTGCAAAAATAAAGCAGCCAGTATTTACCCTGCACAGAAACAAAATAACCCATCCAATTCTAGCTCTCTCTGCAAATGTTATATCTGCCCCCCCCTGCAGTGCACATGGTTTTGCCCAATTGCTAAAAAATGTCCTGCTGCGATCAACTTGGAATTACCCCCATTGATCTAAAAAATGGCGGCGGACCTCCTGCATACGCAGTCTAGCTGCGGCTGCAGGGGATCTTCCACAGTGGCTGCAACCACAATTAAATTGCAGTTGCAGCCACTGGGCAGGCCATTCTGCATTCTGGGCGGCCTTGCCCTGCGATGGGTGGACCCCAGCATGTGAAAGAATAGATTGCAGATTCTGCATTTTAGCAGAATCTGCATTCCATACTGAATAACCCCCTCAGTGTACACTGGGGGTCATTCCGAGTTGTTCGCTCGTTGCCGATTTTCGCAACGGAGCAATTAAGGCAAAGATGCGCATGCGCATGGTACGCAGTGCGCATGCTGTAAATATTTTAGCACAAAACTTAGTAGATTTACTCAAGTCTGAACGAAGAATTTTCATTGTTGAAGTGATCGGGGTGTGATTGACAGGAAGTGGGTGTTTCTGGGCGGAAACTGGCCGTTTTCTGGGAGTGTGCGGAAAAACGCAGGCGTGTCACGGAAAATCGCGGGAGTGTCTGGAGAAACGGGGGAGTGGCTAGCCGAACGCAGGGCGTGTTTGTGACGTCAAACCAGGAACGAAACGGCCTGAGCTGATCGCAATCTGTGAGTAGGTCTGGAGCTACTTAGAAACTGCTAAGAATTTTCTATTCGCAATTCTGCTAATCTTTCGTTCGCTATTCTTCTAAGCTAAGATACACTCCCAGAGGGCGGCGGCCTAGCGTGTGCAATGCTGCTAAAATCTGCTAGCGAGCGAACAACTCGGCTTGACCCCCAGCTGCATTCTCCACCCAGCATTTTTTTAAGCAGTTCTCTCTCCTCTGCTACAGCAGTGGATGTAGTCTATTTAGACTTTGCTAAAGCCTTCCACACAGTGCCACAGACTGATTTCCACACTGTTGGTTTAGGAAACACTATTTGTAGGGGATGCGGTCAAGATCCCTCCGGTCGGGATCATGGCGGTCAGAATACTGACATTGAAAAAAATGGCTAATCTGCGCATGCATATGCACCACCATGCGCACACGCGTCATACGGGTACGAAGTCCTTTGTGGTTTTGCAGTGGTTCTAGCGACCATTCCAATCGCACAGCCGAACGCAAGGAGATTGACAGGAAGAGGGTGTTTATGGGTGTCAACTAACCGTTTTCCAGGAGTGTTTGGAAAAACGCAGGCGTGGCCGGGGCATGTATCTGATGTCATTACCGTGTCAGCAATCATCGCACAGGATAAGTAACTACAGGGCTGGTCTTGTTTTGTACAAAATGTGTTTGCAGGCTCTCTGCTGCACAGGCATTCACACTCCTGCAAAGCGACAATACACTCCCCCGTGGGCGGTGACTATGCGTTTGCACGGCTGCTAAAAACTGCTAGCAAGCGATCAACTCGGAATGACCCCATATGTTACTATGTAGCTACAGTATGTATGAGTTTAGGGGGGTGTGTTATGGAGGGTTGACAAGAGTTAGGTTGACTGTGTCTAGGTCATTCACCATTGGTCAACAGTAAGTTGGTCGACATGCGTTCTAGGTCGACAGGGAATCTAGATCGACAGGACATAAGGTCGACATGAGTTTTTTCACTTTTTTGGTGTTGTTTTCTCTGTACAATGATCTGGAACCCCAATTAGTGCACTGTGTCCCCTCGCATGGCTCGCTTCGATTGCCATGCTTCAGTCAAGGTGCCTCGCTCCACTACCGCTGCGCCCGGCACAGATTACCATTCCCAATTGTAGTCCACGTGGATCGTAAAGTATGAAGTTCAAAAAAATTTTTTTTTAAATACCTCATGTCGACCTTTTGTCATGTCGACCTAGAACATGTCGACCTAGAGTCCCTGTCGACCAACAAGTGATCGGCCTAGACACTGTCGACCTAAGTCTTGTCGACCTAGAGACCGGATACCGTTTAGGGTGAGCATGGGTAAATTTAGTTATATGGATGAGTTTCATATACAGTATTGCCCAGTTATTTTTTCTGCACTGATCACAGTGTAGAGGGATAGCAGCTCTAACTGCAGGCCCCGTAGCACTACATGTGCTGCTTCAGCTACAGTTACATCCCACATAAGGTCAGTGGTAGTATTACCTATGTACAGTATTTTACTTTTAACTGAAGTAAGAACTTCAAAATGTTGGTATTTTAATGACTAAAGCAACCTGTGTCTTGTTTCTACGGATTCAGTATGATTTACCGACTTTTGAAAGGCCAGCATTGTTTATACCGTCACCAAAATACGGATATCATTTCTATCCCGATGTGTAATATGCTGACAATGACTGTATACTGACAATTAAAATACAGACCAGGATATGATCACTGTCAGTATTTGGTAATATCGGGATGTGATCAATGTTGGTATTTTGTGATGTCGGCATATAAACACTGACGGTATTTTGTTGTGTTGGTATTGTGTTTATCGGTATTTTCACATTGTTGGTATTGTGCTTGTGTCTGTATTTCATTTGTACTGTAGATACTTTATGATGTTCTTGTTGGGATTCTGGTGTTCGTTGTTTAGTTGTCAGTATTTTGTGCCTCAGTATTACATCAACCGGCATGTTAACCGGATCCCGTTTCTACTAATATTGCCTTTCTTTATATAACTTTGATTTTACTTTATACTGTATTTCTAGCTATGTAGTAGCAATTCTTCAACATTGTATGCTGAATGTTATGGCTACATTACCATTAATTTTAAAGTGTGATGTAAAAAAAATACTTCTAACAAATATTCTAACCTCAGAATAATTTAATCCATTTATTTAGTGAACTGATCACTTAATTTGATAATATCACAAGATTAAATGTCTACACACATTCATGTTATTCCAGGTTTTGTTGACTTGAATCTCCATGACCAGGTACATCTCCTGGAATGCGCTTGGCTTGAGATCCTTATGGTCGGATTAATCTGGCGCTCCGTGGAACATCCTGGCAAACTTTCATTTGCTCCTAATCTCCTACTGGACAGGTAGGTGACTTCTAAATCTCTCTTATCAGATAATGGAGATATAGTATGGGGCATAGAGGATAAAGAATGGATGAATTCAAACAATTATGCTTATTAATTGTAGGGAAATTTGATGAATAGATTAATATTAACTGGAAAATACAGTACATGCATTCACTGGTGAATTTCCCATGAGGTATTTAAAAAAATTGACAGTACGCGCTGGAGGTGCACGTTAAATATATAGGGGCGTGGCTTCATGGGGAAGGGGCGTGGATACATAATTCATATTACATTATACTGATCAGTGGTATATATTAGTCACATTGCACCACACATTAGTACCCCTTATACACGTTACGCCACAGTAGAGCCACTTATACACATTACACCAGGTAGCCCATTATACACAGTACGACAGGTAGAGCCCCTTTATACACATTGTGCCATGCAGCCCATTATACACATTGCGCCAGGTAGAGCCTCTTAGACATATTGCACTAGGTAGCCCATTATACACATTACACCAGGTAGCCCATTATACACGTTACACCAGGTAGCCCATTATACAAAGTACGCCAGGTAGAGCCCCTTTATACACATTGTGCCAGGTAGCCCATTATACACTTTTGTGCCAGGTAAAGCCCCCTAGACACATTGCTCCATGTAGTCCATAATACACACTGCACCAGGTAGAGCCCCTTATACACATTATGCTAGGTTGCCCATTATACACATTTCACCAGGTAGCCCATTATACACAGTATGCCAGGTAGAGTCCCTTTATACACATTATGCCAGGTAGCCCATTATACACATTGCGCCAGGTGAGCCCATTATGCACATTATGCCAGGTAGCCCATTATACACACTGCACCACGTAGAGCCCCTTATACACATTATGCCAGGTAGCCCCTTATACACATTGCACCAGGTAGAGCCCCTTATACACATTGCACCAGGTAGCCCATTATACACATTGTTTCAGGTAGAGCCCATTATACACATGACGCCAGGTAGCCCCTTATACAAATTATGCCAGGTAGCCCCTTATACACATTGCACCAGGTAGCTCATTATACCATTGCACCAGGTAGCCTCTTATACACATTGCTCCAAGTAGCCCATTATACACATTGTGCCAGGTAGCCCATTAAACACATTGCACCAGGTAGTACATTATACCCATTGTTCCAGGAAGCCCATTTAACACATTGCTTCAGGTAGCCCCTTATACACACTGTCAGGTAGCCCATTATACACACTGCGCCAGGTAGCCCATTATACACACTGCACCAGGAAGCCCCTTATACACACTGTGCCAGGTAGTCCCTTATACGCATTGCGCCAGGTAGCCCATTATACACATTTCACCAAGTAAACCCTTATACACATTGCGCCAGGTATCCCATTATATACATTGCGCCAGGTAGCCCAGTATTCACATTGCACCACGTAGCCCCTTATACATATTGTGCAAGATAGCTCCTAATACACATAGCCCAGTACATATAATGGCCTAAGGGAATAATAAACTCTATTGCCCCTGTAAACTGTCCTACTTAGTAAATATGTATGCATAATTACAAAGAAAAAAAATCTTAGTGGATTTTTTTATTATTCTATAAAATTGGCTATTATAAAAAGAGAACTTACAGTATAACTATCAATGCAAATAATAAAATTAGGTTGGGAAGGGGAGGAGGCTCCGTTATTGTTGTGCCTAAAGGTGTCATCACCCCTAAATTTGTCCCAGCAATCATGAGAAAATATTTAAAGTGGTGATGTCCAACACTACATGAGCCCAACAGTCTAAAACCTTTGTCTTCCATGCATTTATCATAATTTCTTCAATTATTAGACACATTGCACCAGCTAGAGCCTCTTAGACATATTGCGCCAGGTAGAGCCCTTAGAGACACATTATGCCATATAGAGCCCTTAGACACATTACATCAGGTAGAATATCTTTTACATATTATAAAAGGTAGAGCCCTTAGACACATTATGCCAGGTAGAGCCCCTTAAACACATTATGCCAGGTAGAGCCCCTTAGACACTTTGTACCAGGTTGAGCCCCTTAGACACAATGCGCCAGGTAGAGCCCCTCAGACACAATGTGTGTGTGTGTGTGTGTGTGTGTGTGTGTGTGTGTGTGTGTGTGTGTGTGTGTGTGTTGCACCAGGTAGAGCCCCTTAAACACATTATGCCAGGTAGAGCCCCTTAGACACTTTGTACTAGGTTGAGCCCCTTAGACACAATGGGCCAGGTAGAGCCCCTCAGACACAATGTGCGTGTGTGTTGCACCAGGTAGTGCCCCTTAAACACATTATGCCAGGTAGAGCCCCTTAGACACTTTGTACCAGGTTGAGCCCCTTAGACACAATGCGCCAGGTAGAGCCCCTCATACACAGTGTTTGTGTGTTGCACCAGGTAGAGCCCTTTGTATGTGACAGTCCTCCCCGTCATTCAGCTCAACTGCCTCCCCAGAAGCTGCCCCCATTCTCCCTCCCGCCCTGACGCTGCATCTCTTCACAGCGGTAGGGCACTATGGGTAGGCTGAGAGCAGGCTAGGAGAGACATCATCCCTCCCAGAAACTGCCCACAGCTTAGTGCTACAGCTGCCTTACAGGGGTGGGGGGTTGGGAGGGGTGGAGCCAGAGCACCACTGACAGGAGGCTGCAGCTGCCCAGCTACCTATGTGAGAAGTAACCAGGTGGAACAACTAGCAATTGGCGGCGGTGGGCAGCGGCGGCCAAGCAGGTGTTGCCAGTGGTGCACGCCCACAGTGCATATGCACTGTGTGGAAGCCACCACTGGCACACCACTAGTTACGGCCCAGTATGGGGCTGTGAGGTAAAGTGACCACACAGTCAGGAGTTTGCATGCACACCTTTGCACTGTCCCTATTCTTAATATGGGGTGGGGAAGGGGGGAACCAATTCACTTTCTGGCACAGGGCACCAATATGTCTAGTTATGGCTCTGGCACATAATACATGACATCTTGGGAGACCAATTGCAGGTTCCAGATACAGATGTGTCCTTGTACACTGTGGTTTCGGTCACTCCAAACAGCCCCTCTCGACGTACCAGGTCTCAGGGGGACTTGGCCACACTGAGCATCTTTCTAACTCAAAATGTGCATCTTATTGACGTAAATAAAACAACCGGAAGAGACAAAACCACTTTGCTAGATTACACTGATCAATTTTATGCAGGGACGTGCGGTGAGGTAAATTTCTCAGGAGGCACTGGTTAGTACCAGAGCCAGATTTTAACATTTGTACATCTGTGTGCGAATAACTGAGAATCTGTATTCAAAGTGCTACGTTGCAGCCAGGGCCATCTTAATGTAGAGCAGGCTTTTTCAACCAGTGTGCCGTGGCACACTAGTGTTCCGCGACCAGATGCAAGGTGTGCCGCGGAGCCAGAGCAGCTTCCTGCACCTTCTGAGTGAACTGGTGGCCCGGGCTCTTCTTAGAGGATCAGTCATGCTACGGCCGTGACCTATGCCTTGATGATGCGGCGGTGTGATATCATAGGTCACAGCCACCGCTTCTCACCACCCAGTTCCCGCCTGCATACACAGCTTTCCTTGCCCACCCACATACAGATCTGCCCGACCGCCTGCTGCTCAGTATTCGCAGAACTCCACTATGAACCCCCGCCACTGAGAGACAGGGAGGAGGACATCTGATAATATTTGATATTTTATTTCTCCTGTGGGGAACAATAGGATTTCAATAGAATTTATGTGTGGAGAATAAAGATTTGTGGGGGGGAACAATGTGAATAATTCATGTGGGGAGCAATAGGATTTATGTCGGGAGAAATGTGATTGATTTATGTGTGGAGCAATAGGATTTATGTAGGGCAACATGATTTATGTGGGGAGCAATTTTCTGTGTAGGCCAATGTATGTGTGGATTTTTTTTTTTATAATTTTTTTATTGTGTGGGCCAATGTGTGTGTCTAGTTTTTTCTGTGGGGAACTGATGGTGTGCTTGGCAATTTTAAAATATTGTTTGGTGTGCCGCGAGTAAAAAAAGGTTGAAAATCACTGATGTAGAGGCACACTGGTTAGCTGCAAGGCCCCACAATTCTAAGGACCTTTGCGTAGGGGAGGGTGGTGGTCACACAATCAGAGCAGTGAGGCAACATTCTCTACTTGCCCCCCCAGCCTGCAGCCAAACAGTGAATGTCTGTTAGCATGCTGATTGGTGGATGGCTGGAGCCAATAAGAATGCTGACAGCCATTCACTGTATGAAAGCATGTGGAGAGAAGGCGCGCGACGCAGCAGGTGTACAGTATGTTCTGATTTTTTTTTTATTGGTTCCCGTGAGCATGTTATGATTTTTTTTTGTTTGTTTTCTGAGAATGGATGTGTTGGGGCCCCAATGCATTACTTTGCCCAGGGCCTACAATGCTGTTAAGACGGCCCTGGATGCAACAGTCTCAGCTGTTTTTCATGCAATGTTCTGCTGTGATTTATCTGTGACTTAGGGGGTCATTCAGACCCGATCGCTGCTGTGCTTTTTCGCATAGCAGCAATCGGATCTGAACTGCGCATGCCAGACAGCCGACGGCTGTCTTTAGCGAGCGATCGCCTCTGCCTGATTGACAGGCAGAGGTGGTCGCTGGGTGGGAGGGGGCCGGCCGGCGGCATTTGGCCACAGTTTAGGGGGCGCGGTCCGTTGGGGGGGTGGGCTGCGGCGGCTGCGTGACATCACAGCTGCTGTAAACTAGGCAGCGACCAGTAGCTCCCTGCCAGCGCGCACAAGCTGCGCTGGCAGTTAGCTACTCCTCCATCACTAAAGCATCGCCGCTGTGCGATGCTTTTGTACTTGTGTGACGGGGCAGGGACTGACATGCGGGGCGGATTAGCCCTGTGCTGGGCGTCCTCCCGCATGTCAGTGTGACTGATCGTAGATGTGCTAAATTTAGCACATCTACGATCAACTCTGAATCACCCCCTAAGTGTTTAAAACTAATTCCTGTGCAGATAAAGTTGCAGTCCAGCGATCTAGTACACTGAAAGTGAGTTTTCACTGTTTTTGTGATGCGAATAAGATATACATTTAGAGAAAAAGATGGTGCTCTATACCTCTTGGAGCCACTCAGTTGCGCCGGGCATCTTGAGCCATATGGCATATAGACATTAGGTGTATAGGAACACTTCTGTAGACATAAAATTTGTCAATACACTATTTTTATTCATACATCTAGATATTACTGCCAGTCTTTTAAAGTTAAACCTTTGTTTCTGTAATGCTTACATTTTCATTGTTGATTTTTTTTGTTCTTATCCCTCTATGTCCGCTGATCCATAAGCGTTTCTATAATGGGTTAAGTGTGTGTGGTGCACAGAGGCCCCTTGGTCCAGGGTGCCCCACACCACACACCCTGCACCCATATATTATACTTACTCCTCCAGAGTCCCGTGGCAGTAGCCCTGCAGTGCGGACACAAAACACTTGGCCGCCACGGCCATTTCTAAGTGATTTGCGCATGCACACCGGAGATGTTCCCGGGAACAAGGCGCAGGCACCGTGTTCCCAGAGACCTTTGCATGCGCATTATTCCAGAGTTTTCTTGCTGCCGGAGAGGCGGGGGCTCGCAACAGAGGCTGCACTTAAAACGCCCCTGCACTGATCCTTTCCCCTGCAATACCTACTTCTGCTTTCACCTCCCAATCTTTATGAGAAAAGAATATAATTTTCAGCTATAAAACAGGAGTACATAGAGTGCTTTTGTAGCCTCTGTGACAATCTTCTTATTTATGTGTTTTGCCTTTTTCTAAACTAAAGTGTCTGATACTTCTAGAACTATCACCTGTTCACAGTATACTTTGTATGTCTTAAAAGCAGTACCAGCTACTAGTATTTTATTTTTCGTTCTTCAAAATACTTTTAGTGTTGATACTTGACAAAACATCTGCACCTTTCATAAAGCACTTTGCTGAGATATAAAAGAGGAATAATAGGAAGAAGAAATAAAACATGGAGCTAGGATAATTGTTATTAAATGGACTAGAGCCTACTGCCTAATTCAAGAAAATAACCACTTTAAGTGCATTGGGTCTAAAATAGGTGATACTAAAGACAGCATTAATACTTTGCACTAAACAGACAATACTAAAATTAAAACTTTTTTTCTTATGTGTGTGGACACTGATTTATTGGAGTTTGTGGGTGATATCTTATGTCAATATGATAAGGCTATGATATGAAACTCTCTTTAAAAAAATGAATTTTATTTGCAAAACATTGTTTGTCCTTACATGTTGCTGAATTCTGAATTTCTAGAAAAAAAATGAAGTCATTTACATATTTTTCTGTTTCTGGAGTGGAGGCATCTACAGTATCAACTCATGTCAAATGCAAAGATTGGCATTTACAGAATGGAAAGCATGTGACCCCTCTAACAGGCTGACAGTTCACTTTTACATAGGCTATGTATGTGATTCATGTTGTACTTTCTTAGCAACAAAACATCTATGTGTGAGTAATTACAGGTAGCAGTATTAGTAAGTGCAAGGATAAAGACGGGTGTCTAATTTTGAGGGTTATATTTACTAAAGTGCATTTTTTTTAGAAGTGGAAATGGGCAGATTGTAAGTATTATCTTCTAGAAGGTGCTAGATAAATGATAAATAGAATCTCCACCTCTTAAAACCTGCACTTTAAAAAATGTATCCGAGTCTCTTGTAGGTCCGAATGTGGACACATACAATATAGTGATTCTTTGCAACTGCACATGCATCATGAGCTGCACAGAATGGGGATGGTGTTAAGGGATTCCAGCGCTATGTGTGTGAGACCCCTAGTGCCAGTGAGAGGGTCTTCTGCCAATAACAGCCGCTCCTGTTTTGATAGAGCTGTATGTGCTCACCGGTACTTGAGATGCCACGTGGACTTAAATTTCTAGCAGTAGGGGCTCACACAATAGGCTGGAGACCGCAAGGTAATAAACTTGGAGTGTAGCAGCTGGCAAAGCAAGAGTTAATTGCAGGCAGACTGGATACAGAAATGGTAATTGCAGACAGTCTTGACAAGATATGGTGACTGTAGATTGCAGGACCGGATATGCACTGGTGATGGGAAATGATAACTGGAGTGAAAATATGTTTGCTGCAGGTGAATACAGCCAAGCGATGGTTAACTGCTGAGAAACAAACAGGTGCTGGGTGTGTACTGTGATTAAAAGCAGAGTGCTGACAGCATGAACCTATTTGCTGAATGTGACTAGGCCACAGTCTGCAATAATAGACAGGATGCAAACTCAGGGGCTAAACAGTGACTTTAGTACAGGTTCATATGTTCCGGAGGGGATGTAGTTATGTGACTGACCGCCGGTCACATTACCTCCCCCTACATCCCGCACCCTCACAATCCCGACGGTTGGCATGCTGACCAACAGGGACTATTCCCACTCGTGGGTGTCCACGACACCCATAGAGTGGGAATAGAACCTGTGGTGACCGCAGGTCGCAACCGAGCCTGCACTGTGATGAGTGCAGCAAGCCCGCAAGGCACTTGTTGCACTCGCCCCCCCCATTCCACTGTTAGGATGCCGGCAACGGTATGCTGACCACCGTTCACACAATACACACCCGTTCCGGAGATACTGTAGTTTGATGCAGACTTGCAACTACAGGCACAGCTGGAGTGGATGTACTCAGAACCAGAGCTAGAAGAATATAATCACAGTGACTTGGCAGGAGCCTGGACTTTGATCAGGACCAAACATGAGAGTAACTGGAGGACCATGACAAGACAATGACATGGAGCAGTAATTGACATGGAATAGCAGGTAGAGTACAGGATCCAACAAGGCACGGGTGCAAGACTGGCAGGGACAGTACACAGAGGACTGAGGCAGGACACAGGAATGCAGGTACACAAAGGCTGGGAACCAGGACTCAGGAACAGACAGGCAGTCTGGGAACTGTACAGTGTACTACAACCGTGTGACAGGCTTAACTAGGTGAATAAACTAGGGAATATCACCGGCAGGGCAAAACTGACCAGAATCCCTAAAAAAAACATAACATTTTTGCAATTAACTTTAAATGTTGAGCTGTTTGTCGTTTGATAAGTTATTAGAATGCCTTAGCCGACTATGGCGATGATGTCATAGGACATTCAGGTGCAGCTATAGAAGTCTCTGATCTGTCCACAGAATAGTATTTTGTACATATTGAAATAACCCCTTTTTTTGGGTGGGGGGGATTCAAAAACGGGTGTTATGACAGCTTGATACATTGACCTGTTACAGTCTGGATCAGCTTGCATGCAATTCTTCTCTGGGTCTTACCAACTGCGTTGCAGCTTTGAATTACTATAGGCAACTCAGATTTGTACACATATAGTATCACCCACAACTCCACCTTTGGCATAATTGGTGTAACTGTGCAGCAACTAGGTGTTCGCATGTCGGTTCAGTGTGCCGTGGACATGTCGTAGCTGTGTAGACTGAATTGCAGGCTATTCAGAGTTGACCGTATACAGAAATCCGCCTGATTGCAGATGGATCTCTTCCACCAAGGATAGGACTAGTACAAGTCTACACTGATAAGTGGATGGATGAAGGTGGTGTGGCCACGTAAATTCGGCCAAGTCTGAATATAGACAGATATTCACATTTATTTCTGAGCATGCACAGGTATGTGTGTGTACGTATATTCCTGGGTTACTGTAGGTGTGTGTGTCTCTGTGTGTTTGATGTATGTCTGTATACATTATATAATGTATTGGTAGTCCCAGGTCTGTGTATGTGACAGATGTATGTTTGATGTGTATGGATGTGCTGTAGGTACCCCAGAATAGCAAGGTTGTTGTCCAATGAGTTCTTGGAGCAGATGCAAATGATGTCCTTCTTGCAAGCCTCCACCTGCATAAGTCTGATGCGAGGGAGTCTGCGGGGCTTGCTGTGCTACACCTCCCCCTGCAGCATCTACCTCCTACTCTGCAGTCTGTACCCTTGCTTCTGTGCACCCAAGTAGAACTAAACTAGTTTCACCACCAGGTGCCATCACAGCCAGACACATCAGCAAGTGGCCATCTTGGGAACGTCCACACTTACATGACTACTGATTTCTTTAACCCCCAAAGACAATCCATATATATAAAGTTAAGTAAAACATGAAAATGATGTCATGTTGGAATTTAATAACAGTTGGTAATATGAACTCTGCCCCCTTCCACCAGTCAGTGATGTGCAGATGGAGCTGCACTCATCTAGTGCGGCTCCATCACAAATGTGCACTCCCACCGGGACTAGGTGATTAGCCCCGCTACGGGAGTGCACGGAGTAGTAGTGAATTTAGCTGCAATAGGCGCACCTAGCCGGACGCACCCAGGCACAGACGGGGCCACGATTAGCATGGCTCCATCTGTATATTCCAGAGAGATCCAGTATAACACACATCTACAGTCTCCAAACACTACTGTTATTTCACATATTTATCACATACTGTACCACATCATGTCTAAAATAAAGTCCTGAAAATGATCCAATAGCAACATCCCAACATTATCCACAACCAAAAATATACAACTGTGTAGAATAAAGGATAAATGACAAACAGGGTTGCACATCGAAAGAAGAAACCTCTGTAGAGGAGAAAAGGTGAGAATGTCCCACAAAGTGTTGAAAATGAAAAGAAAATAGTTAATTGTAAGGCTAATCTATATGTACAATAAAACTATAAGGGTTGTGTCTGTACATAGCAATTTTTTTTTTAGAAATATACTTAACATAATGTAGAAATTGATTGCAGATAAGAACCACTTGGCCCATGTCTCCCCATGTACACGCACACACACACACTACGGCTATTTTTTTACCAGTATATTTTTGGATTGGGTCATGGTGGGAATGAAACAATGACCTTAGTGCTGTGAGGCAGTAATGCTAACCATTGCACCATCTGTATTGCCCACTTTTAGAGACTGTTTATGAACTATGGAGAAGAAAAAAACAGAATTTTTGTCTTTCTGTCTGTTCGTTCTGGCATCACGCAAAAATTGCTGGATGAATTTGGATCACATTGTCTCTGTTGTATATCTTAATGACCTTGAAAGAAACAGTAGTACAGTATGTATGATCTCTATCTAACATCAGGGAGAGGAGCAATAAAGGAAAAACCAGACACTTGACGAGTAGTTGGCGCGTGCAGGGGTTCAGTATGAAATCCTGACTGGCAGAATCCCAGCGGTCGAAATTCCGATGCCGAAATCCCTACACTCAGAATCCTGACTTCGAGCACAGCGTCTCCCCTTGCAGGCGTGCTGTGTTCGCTGCGCTTCGGGCCTGGTGGTGACCGTCTATTCCCCCTCGGGTGGTGGCATTTACCACCACCCAAGTGGGGTTTCTGGGCGGCGGTCGGGATTCCGATCACCAGCATTTTAATGGGTGTCGGGATTTTGACCGCTGGATCCCGACTGTTGGGAACTTAACTGCATCCTGCATGCAGTGTGCAGGCGCCTCAAGTCCAAAATTACTATATGTCTATAAGTTATATATATACACTGACTATATACACATATTTTGTACACCCGAGAATGCTCAGGGCTGCAGGCATAAAACCCAGGACCAGCTTCTTCTCCCATGGGCAGCTTTACATGGCTTGTTCATGAGTTAGTTGCCCCAAGCATTTTATTGTGTTAATTCCTGAAGTAAAATCGGCAAATATTGTTTACAATGAAATTTTGTGATCAATGTGTACAATATAAAATATACATCACAATATTAGATGGAACTATTGTCTTCGGCTGGGCAATAACAGACATCCACTCGAGCAAAGTTACAAGCAAACATTAGTATATATAATAAAATCAACACCTAATTAGAGAAATAGATGAGGGGACTGATAAACCATGCAGCTGATTGGATATGCTTCTAACTATTTCATGTATCCACTTAATTTATTTTCCAGTTTTAATATTGTTTTTTTTTTTACCTTAACATTTCCCGTGTATTATGGAATAATCATGAAATTTAATTTACCTTTAGCAGATTTATCTTGCCTTTGAAACATACACAAAGTGGTTTAAAATGCTTTTATGAAATGGAAAATAAAACACAGTGAGTTTTATATAAAATGAATATCTGCTGGAATCTCTGAGGATGATTATTTTGAAATATACATTTTGTTACAGAAAGGTTGGTCACAGTAAGTGAACTACAACAATGAACCTATGAGCAAAAAAACATACCCCCTGCCTGAGCAGTCGTCTTAAATGGTCAATTACTGGAATGGGAAAAGAACATTTCTCACCATCTAACATTAATTTGTAAGGAGTGAAATAAAATTGGGTGTTGTGTTAATGAGGATTCATATTAACCATTGAGAGAAAAGAGCCTAGTGATGTGAACAACAATAATAAAAATATATTCAGATGTGATATTTGTGAATTCTGCTAAAAATATACCAAATAAGCATGAGAAGCCTAAGGGCCTAATTGAAGGTTGATTGCAAAAGCAAAATCCCCCTCTAATTGGCAAAGCCATGTGCAGTTCAGTGGGGGCAGATATAACATGTGCAGAGAGAGATTTGAGTAGGTGTGTTCAAAAATAAATCTAAATTGCAGTGTTAAAATAAAGCAGCCAGTATTTACACTGCACAGAAACAATATAACCCACCCAAATCTATCTCTCTCTGCTCGTGTTATATCTGCCTCCCCCATCCCTGCCATACATATGGTTTTGCCCTTAGAGGAAGATTTTGCTTTTGCAATCAACCTTGAATTAGACCCTAAATACAGATTGCAAATACACTCAGTGGCCACTTTGTTATGTACACCTTTGTAGAAATGGGTAGAATCATGCTCTGCCCAGAACTGTTAGAATGGGAATGTGCATTCTCTAATATGGTTCCTTTGGAGATGCTTTATTTTCATACAAAGATGGCCACCGGAGTTACTACTGCGTATCTTGTTACTGTGTAGAGTGACAGTGGAAGTGGGGAACCTCCCCCTTAGCTCCTGTTGCCTTAAGTAGCGTTACTGTTGTTCCAGCATCCTTCACCACTACCCATATCCAGAAGATATGGTTAGTCACCGGATGGTAAGCTGTGACAACCCTGATCCACTACAAGCTCAGCTTCATGCCTCAGCCACTGTAAACACAGTGAGTATGGCTCTACCTTCACTTCTCAATAAACTACATTTCTCTGACGTCCTAGTGGATGCTGGGAACTCCGTAAGGACCATGGGGAATAGCGGGCTCTGAAGGAGGCTGGGCACTCTAGAAAGATTTATGACTACCTGGTGTGCACTGGCTCCTCCCACTATGACCCTCCTCCAAGCCTCAGTTAGATTTTGTGCCCGGCCGAGGTTGGATGCACACTAGGGGCTCTCCTGAGCCTTTAGAAAGAAAGATAGAAATTAGGTTTTTTATTTTCAGTGAGACCTGCTGGCAACAGGCTCACTGCAGCGAGGGACTAAGGGGAGAAGAAGCTAACCTGCCTGCTTGCAGCCAGCTTGGGCTTCTTAGGCTACTGGACACCATTAGCTCCAGAGGGATCGACCGCAGGCCCAGTCCTTGGTGTTCGGTCCCGGAGCCGCGCCGCCGTCCCCCTTACAGAGCCAGAAGCAAGAAGAGGTCCGGAAAATCGGCGGCAGAAGACATCAGTCTTCACCAAGGTAGCGCACAGCACTGCAGCTGTGTGCCATTGCTCCTCACACACACTTCACACTCCGGTCACTGAGGGTGCAGGGCGCTGGGGGGGGGCGCCCTGAGAAGCAATAATAACACCTTGGCTGGCAAAAATACCACAATATATAGCCCCAGAGGCTATATATGTGGAAAATACCCCTGCCAGAATATATGAAAAAGCGGGAGAATAGTCCGCGGAAAAGGGGCAGAGCTATCTCCTGCAGCACACTGGCGCCATTTTTCCCTCACAGCTCCGCTGGAAGGAAGCTCCCTGGCTCTCCCCTGCAGTCTACACTACAGAAAAGGGTAAAAAAGAGAGGGGGGGCACTAAATTTAGGCGCAGTATACAATTATAAAAAAAGCAGCTATAGGGGACATAACTCAGTTAGTCCCTGCATTATATAGCGCTCTGGTGTGTGCTGGCATACTCTCACTCTGTCCCCCCAAAGGGCTTTTGTGGGTCCTGTCCTCTGTTGGAGCATTCCCTGTGTGTGTGCGGTGTGTCGGTACGGCTGTGTCGACATGTTTGATGAGGATAATGATGTGGAGACGGAGCAGATGCCTTTAGAAGGGATGTCACCCCCTGCGGGGCAGACACCTGAGTGGTTGAGCTTATGGGAAGAAATGAGTGCACGTATAGACTCCTTACATAAGAAATTTGACGACATGCCAAATGTGGGACAGCCGACTTCTCAGCTCGTGCCTGTCCAGGCGTCGCACAGGTCATCAGGGGCTCTAAAACGCCCGCTACCTCAGACCGCAGACCCAGATGTCGACACTGATACTGACACCAGTGTTGACAACGATGAGTCTAACCTGATGCCCACTAAGGCCATTCACTGCATGATTGAGGCAATGAAAGAGGTGTTACACATTTCTGATATAAATACAGGTACCACTAAAAAGGGTATTATGTTTGGGGAGAAAAGACTACCCGTAGTTTTTCCCCCATCAGATGAATTAAATGAAGTATGTGAAGAAGCGTGGGCTTTCCCTGATAAAAAATTGGTAATTCCTAAGAAGGTACTAATGGCGTTCCCTTTCCCGCCAGAGGATAGGTCACGTTGGGAAACACCTCCTTAGGTGGATAAAGCGCTCACGCGTTTGTCTAAAAAGGTGGCACTACCATCTCCGGATACGGCCGCCCTCAAGGAACCTGCTGATAGAAAGCAGGAGGCGATCCTGAAGTCTGTATATACACACTCAGGCATTATACTTAGGCCAGCTATTGCGTCAGCTTGGATGTGCAGTGCTGCAGCTGCGTGGTCAGATAAACTGTCAGAAAATATTGACACATTAGACAGGGACACGATCCTGCGAACCATAGACCATATCAAAGACTCAGTCTTATATATGAGAGATGCACAGAGGGAAATCTGCCGACTGGCATCTAAAGTAAGTGCATTGTCCATTTCTGCTAGGAGAAGCTTATGGACTCGCCAGTGGACAGGAGATGCAGATTCTAAAAGGCACATGGAAGTGTTGCCATATAAGGGTGAGGAATTATTTGGGGATGGTCTCTCTGACCTAGTTTCCACAGCAACGTCTGGGAAGTCAGCATTTTTACCCCATGTCCCCTCACAGCCTAAGAAGGCGCCGTTTTATCAGGTTCAGTCCTTTCGGACCCAGAAAAACAGGCGTGGAAAAGGCGGGTCTTTTCTGTCCAGAGGCAGAGGTAGGGGAAAAAGGCTGCAACAAACAGCAGGTTCCCTGGACCAAAAGTCCTCCCCCGCTTCTTCTTCCAAGTCCGCCGCATGACGGTGGGGCTCCACAGGCGGAGCCAGGTACGGTTGGGGGCCGCCTCAAGAATTTCAGCGATCAGTGGGCTCGCTCACAGGTGGATCCCTGGATCCTTCAAATAGTATCTCAGGGGTACAAACTGGAATTCGAGGCGTCTCCACCCCATCGGTTCCTAAAATCTGCCTTGCCGATTGCTCCCTCAGACAGGGAGGTGGTGCTAGCGGCTATTCACAAGCTGTATTCCCAGCAGGTGATAATCAAGGTACCCCTACTTCAACAAGGCCGGGGTTACTATTCCACACTATTTGTGGTACCGAAACCGGACGGTTCGGTGAGACCCATTTTAAATTTGAAATCCTTGAACACATACATAAAAAAATTCAAGTTCAAGATGGAATCGCTCAGGGCGGTTATTGCAAGCCTGGACGAGGGGGATTACATGGTATCCTTGGACATCAAGGATGCTTACTTGCATGTCCCCATTTACCATCCTCACCAGGAGTACCTCAGATTTGTGGTACAGGATTGCCATTACCAATTCCAGACGCTGCCGTTTGGACTGTCCACGGCACCGAGGGTATTTACCAAGGTTATGGCGGAAATGATGATACTCCTTCGAAAAAAGGGAGTTTTAATTATCCCGTACTTGGACGATCTCCTAATAAAAGCGAGGTCCAAGGAACAGTTGTTGGTGGGAGTAGCACTATCTCAGGAGGTGCTGCACCAGCACGGCTGGATTCTGAATATCCCAAAGTCACAGCTGGTTCCGACGACACGGCTACTGTTCCTGGGTATGATTCTGGATACAGTCCAGAAAAAAGTGTTTCTCCCGGAGGAGAAAGCCAGGGAGTTGTCATCTCTAGTCAGAGACCTCCTGAAACCAAAACAGATATCAGTGCATCGCTGCACGCGGGTCCTGGGAAAGATGGTGGCTTCTTACGAAGCAATTCCCTTCGGCAGGTTCCATGCCAGAATCTTTCAGTGGGACCTGTTGGACCAGTGGTCCGGATCGCATCTTCAGATGCATCGCTTAATAACCCTGTCTCCAAGAACCAGGGTGTCTCTGCTGTGGTGGCTGCAGAGTGCTCATCTTCTAGAGGGCCGCAGATTCGGCATACAGGACTGGGTCCTGGTGACCACGGATGCCAGCCTTCGAAGGGAAGAAACTACCAAGGACTATGGTCGAGTCAGGAGACTTCCCTTCACATAAATATTCTGGAACTAAGGGCCATCTACAATGCCCTAAGTCAAGCAAAATCCCTGCTCCTACACCAGCCGGTGCTGATACAATCAGACAACATCACGGCAGTCGCCCATGTAAATTGACAGGGCGGCACAAGAAGCAGGATGGCGATGGCAGAAGCCACAAGAATTCTCCGTTGGGCAGAGAATCATGTACTAGCACTGTCAGCAGTGTTCATTCCGGGAGTGGACAACTGGGAAGCAGACTTCCTCAGCAGACACGACCTCCACCCGGGAGAGTGGGGACTTCATCCAGAAGTCTTCCAGATGCTGGTAAACCGTTGGGAAAAACCACAGGTGGACATGATGGCGTCCTGCCTCAACAAAAAGTTAAAAAGATATTGCGCCAGGTCAAGGGACCCTCAGGCGATAGCTGTGGACGCTCTAGTGACACCGTGGGTGTACCAGTCGGTTTATGTGTTCCCTCCTCTGCCTCTCATACCAAAGGTATTGAGAATAATAAGAAAGCGAGGAGTAAACACAATTCTCGTGGTTCCGGATTGGCCAAGACGAGCGTGGTACCCGGAACTTCAAGAGATGCTCTCAGAGGACCCGTGGCCTCTACCGCTCACACAGGACCTGCTACAGCAGGGGCCCTGTCTGTTCCAAGACTTACCGCGGCTGCGTTTGACGGCATGGCGGTTGAACACCGGATCCTGAAGGAAAAGGGTATTCCGGAAGAAGTCATTCCTACGCTTATTAAGGCCAGGAAAGACGTTACAGCAAAGCATTATCACCGCATATGGCGGAAATATGTTGCATGGTGCGAGGCAAAAAAGGCCCCAACAGAGGAATTTCAGCTGGGTCGATTTCTGCATTTCCTGCAAGCAGGAGTGAATATGGGCCTAAAGCTAGGCTCCATTAAAGTACAGATCTCGGCTCTGTCCATTTTCTTTCAAAAAGAACTAGCTTCAGTACCTGAAGTTCAGACATTTGTGAAAGGAGTGCTGCATATTCAGCCCCCGTTTGTGCCCCCTGTGGCACCTTGGGATCTCAACGTGGTGTTGAGTTTCTTAAAATCACGTTGGTTTGAGCCACTTAAAACCGTGGATCTAAAATATCTCACGTGGAAAGTGGTCATGTTATTGGCCTTGGCTTCAGCCAGGCGAGTGTCAGAATTGGCGGCTTTATCATGTAAAAGCCCTTATCTGATTTTCCATATGGATAGGGCAGAATTGAGGACTCGTCCCCAGTTTCTTCCTAAGGTGGTATCAGCTTTTCACTTAAACCAACCTATCGTGGTGCCTGCGGCTACTAGGGACTTGGAGGACTCCAAGTTACTGGACGTAGTCAGGGCCTTGAAAATTTATGTTTCCAGGACGGCTGGAGTCAGGAAAACTGACTCGCTATTTATCCTGTATGCACCCAACAAGCTGGGTGCTCCTGCTTCTAAGCAGACTATTGCTCGCTGGATTTGTAGCACAATTCAGCAGGCGCATTCTGCGGCTGGACTGCCGCCTCCTAAATCAGTAAAAGCCCATTCCACAAGGAAGGTGGGCTCATCTTGGGCGGCTGCCCGGGGGTCTCGGCTTTACAACTTTGCCGAGCTGCTACTTGGTCAGGGGCAAACACGTTTGCAAAATTCTACAAATTTGATACCCTGGCTGAGGAGGACCTGGAGTTCTCTCATTCGGTGCTGCAGAGTCATCCGCACTCTCCCGCCCATTTGGGAGCTTTGGTATAATCCCCATGGTCCTTACGGAGTTCCCAGCATCCACTAGTACGTCAGAGAAAATAAGATTTTACTCACCGGTAAATCTATTTCTCGTAGTCCGTAGTGGATGCTGGGCGCCCGTTCCAAGTGCGGATTGTCTGCAATACTTGTACATAGTTACTGTTAACTAAAGGGTTATTGTTGAGCCATCTGTTGAGAGGCTCAGTTGTTTTCATACTGTTAAACTGGGTATTGTATCATGAGTTGTACAGTGTGATTGGTGTGGCTGGTAAGAGTCTTACCCGGGATTCAAAATCCTTCCTTATTATGTCAGCTCGTCCGGGCACAGTGTCCTAACTGAGGCTTGGAGGAGGGTCATAGTGGGAGGAGCCAGTGCACACCAGGTAGTCATAAATCTTTCTAGAGTGCCCAGCCTCCTTCGGAGCCCGCTATTCCCCATGGTCCTTACGGAGTTCCCAGCATCCACTACGGACTACGAGAAATAGATTTACCGGTGAGTAAAATCTTATTTACTGGTTAACTCAGTGGACTTGTGATTGGGTCAAATACAATTCCATTGGTGTGTACATTGCTTTGCCAAACCACCACTATATACACATATTTTCAACAGGTTATGGGCACACTTAGTTGTAACAGGCACCCAGATACACAAGTGTAAAAGTGTTAAGGGTATATACAAAAGTGTCCTAGGCACATATTGAAGATTAGTACAGGCCCCAGGGCAGTGCTGAAGCTCTATCCTGGCCTTATTTAAAGACACAGACAGCTCCAATAGCACAGATTGAGGAGGGCACAGTGTGTTTAAAACAAAAGTGTAACAGCAAAGACATTTTAGAGTACAAAAGTTGCAAGATAATGGTTGCAAGGAGCACTCATGCAGGATCTACACCTATAATTTATTTGATTAAACTTAAAGGTGCTGAAAACTATACTGCATGGAAGTTTGCTATGGAAATTTAACTAAAGTGGGAAATACATTGGAAGATAACAGTAGATCCTAGTGTCATTCAAACCCAAATGATGTAGAGAGAGTCATGGCTGAGATGGCCTTAAGTATGGAGCAAAATCTGTATTCCATAATTCTTGAGAAAATGTCAGCTAAAGACAAGTGGATGGCATTGCGGAAGCATGTCAGGATAGGGGTCTCATGAGGGGAATACATTTGAGATATGCATTGTCTAATACAAAGTTACATGAATGCAGGAGTATGAGTGATTATTTAGACAGGTTGATGTTTGTCTCTCAGCAGTTCACGTGTGCAAGTAGATGACAAAGAAATAGCAACAGCCATGCTTCAAAATTTAAGACCAGCATTTAACTTCTTAGTTGTGGCGTTAGAGACAAATACTGCAAAGTTGACAACAGACATAATAAGAGCAAAGCTATTACAGTTTCAGGAATATGCGCCCTGTGAATCAGATGCCGAGACAACTGCTTTACAAGCAAAAAGTGAGAAATTCGGAAACTTAAAGTTCAAGAGTTATAACTGTCACAAGATATGTCACAAAGCAACTAACTGCAAGCAGAGAAAAGTAAATCCTGTGCAGAACCACAAATGTAATTACAAAGAAGAGTTGGCTTTGAGTGTTACAGATAACTACAGGAATTGTTGTTGGTATAAAAGATGCAGGTGAAGCAAGACTTTCAGCTGCAACGGAGAGTAGTTCACCAAACTAACTGGGTGTGACAATCACAATCAAAGGAATTGGCAACCAAACGTTGACAGCCATAAAAGTTGGGACAATTAAAGTTCACTTGAGAATAGAATAGGATCAAAAACAAAAGTCACAGAAATCCAAAATGTATTTTGTATACCAGAAATAGGAACAAATCTGGGGGGGGTCATTCCAAGTTGATCGCACGTAGCAACTTTTTGCTGCTCGTGCGATCAACCTGATGCCGCCTATGGGGAGTGTATTTTAGCATAGCAGGGTTGCGATTGCTTGTGCAGCCCTGCTATGCTAAAAAAGTTTCAAGTAAAACAAGACCAGCCCTGCAGCTACTTAACCTGTGCGACGGATCCAGCGATGAAGGTCGCGGCTGTGACGTCAGACATCCGCCCTCCAAACGCCTGGACACACCTGCGTTGGACTCACCACGCCTGGAAAACGGTGAGTATCCGCCCCGGGAACGCCTCCCGCCTGTCAGTCTTCTTGCGATCGCCGCTGCAATCACTTTTCTCACTGGCGGCGTCGCTGCCTGGCAACGATCGTCACTGGGCATTGATGCGCGTGTGCAATGCATCCGCCGTGCATGCGCATTTCCTACCCGTTCGCACCACAGCAGGTCGGAATGACTCTCCTTATCCCCATCAATGTCCGAGAGTAGAGAGGCCACAGAGTTAATTTCACCAAATGAAAGTGCACTGTGAGAAACAGGAGTGGGTAAATTATCACTATAGGAACACAGTGTCAGCAATTGTACAGATGTGTCCTTTTAAATCATTGCATCACGGGTTGCACATCCCAGAACAGCATTGTATATCCCGCTACACAGTGAGCAGTTAGCTTCTGTGCGACCACAGGCAGCAGGGAAGCATTGCTCCCGCTGCGCTAAAGAGGGAGGGGGAGCTGGAGGGGGTTAGTCAGCACAGGTAGCAGGAAGCAAAGCTCCCGCTACACATAGTTTACAATACTGGGACTCTGCAGCAGTTGTGGGAGCTTGCATACGCACCAAATTCTGACCCTGCTATCTGCATGTTGCAGAAGAACTCAAGATTCATCAGACCATGCAACATTTTTGCAGTCCACACTTGTCCAGTTGTAGTGAACCTGTGCCACCGGGACCCCGTGCGCCGGCCACATAACCGCTTCCCATCTGCATGTCTGGTATATACTATGAGCCTTATTTAGGTCCTGGCGCTAATGTAGTGCATGCCACAAAATACAGATATTTGGTACAGATGTTCCATATTTTGAGCATGCGCCAGGCCCGTACTGCACATGTGCTGTATGGGCCGGCAACATAGCACGCAGATCGGCCAGGGACAAACGCAGGATTTGTGAAGGGGGGTTTCCAAAGAGGCCAAGCATAAGGGAGAGGAGACTGAGGTAGTATGCACTCTGTAGCCTGCTGTGGTGCCTTCCAACCGTAATGTAATATGCAGTATAGAAATGGTGTCACTCGAATCAGTCTGTCAGTGATTGACAGTCTGATGCTGTTTGGGGATGGGGAAGAAGCGGCGATGGCCTCCATTTCCAAAACAGAGGTGTGTCGCCGCCATTGTGGGGGAGGGACAAGGCCAGGACCTCTTTTAGTGTATCTACCATGGCTGTCTTTTAAACACTGATTCCTTTTTCCTGTCACTGCATTCTGTACTTGGTGAATACTCTAGGACAGTGGTTCCCAAACTTTTTAAATCACGGCACCCTAGATTATCAGAAATTGTTTCACAGCACATTTAGGCCAAAAGCTTCTATTGAGAAATGTAGAAAGAAATATTACATTTAATTGTGTTTATATGTCATGCTTAGGTTTAGTTATGTGGTGAGGGACAAGCTTTGCTTCAATTTGTCCACGTTTTATGATTGACAGCAACCAGCACTAGTTTTGCCTATTACATTGACCATAAAAAAATTGAATTGGTCCTGGACCATCAATCCAAGGCACCCCTGCAAGAGTCTCACGGCACCCCAGGGTACCACAGCACTCAGTTTTAGAACCACTGCTTTAGGATACCATTCTATAAATAAACAGAAATAAAACTGAGTTTCTCTCCTTTCATATGGATCCCTCATTGCTAACTACTGTAGCCTCCGACATAAGTATAAATATGATTTGTCCTATTTGTTCAGACGCTGATAAAGATCTTTGTATGTACAGTGTATGTCCTAATTTGACTATCACGTGCAGACACCTAGGTAATTTATGCCTGTGGCCACCTTAGTAGGAAATGTTATTCAATGGAGAAAAACAAATCTTTGCAAAACAAGATATTAATGGTACTGCGCTTATCAATAAAAAAAAAACAGTCTGTTTCAGCTGAAATAATATCATCACACTTGTATATAATAAAGAAAAGAAAATGTATTTGTTAATACTTTGAATAACATTTTGCACATAGTAAGCAATCTATTACATTCAAATATAATAAAAGGTATATATAAACATTTTATAAAGTTGTGGAGGAATCGGTAATATGGATCAAAGTCAGTGACTATGGGGGTCATTCCGAGTTGTTCGCTCGTTGACGATTTTCGCAACGGAGCGATTAAGGCAAAAATGCGCATGCGCTACGTATTTTAGCACAAAACTTAGTAGATTTACTCACCTCCGAACGAAGAATTTTCATCATTGAAGTGATCGGAGTGTGATTGACAGGAAGTGGGTGTTTCTGGGCGGAAACTGACCGTTTTCTGGGAGTGTGTGGAAAAACGCAGGTGTGCCAGGATAAAACGCGGGAGTGTCTGAAGAAACAGGGGAGTGGCTGGCCGAACGCAGGGCGTGTTTGTGACGTCAAACCAGGAACGAAACGGGCGGAGCTGATCGCAGTGTAGGAGTAAGTCTCGAGCTACTCAGAAACTGCTAAGAATTAATCATTCGCAATTCTGCTACTCTTTCGTTCGCTATTCTGCTAAGCTAAGATACACTACCAGAGGGCGGTGGTCTAGCGTGTGCAATGCTGCTAAAAGCAGCTAACGAGCGACCAACTCGGAATGAGGGCCTATGTGCATTAAATTTAATTATAAGCCCAAGAAAGGTCAGTTCACACTTCCACTATATATATAATTATTCTGTAAATAGAAAGAGACGTCTGTGAAAGTAATCTGGCATGGAATATTTTCACCAGATACCAGACATATGTTTGTCACTTCTTAAATAGATATATTCAATATGTAATATCTCTTGTTCCACAAGTGAATTGAATAACAATACATTTTCTTATGGCATAAGTTCACAATATAGATCAGTGTCCTCTGTAGACATGCATACACATACGGTAAAATCTGCACTGCAGGATTTTTGCATGGCTATAAACATTAGCCATTTAGCACACACTGAAAGCTGCCTCCTGTGGTGTAGCTCAACCTCCATATGATATTTATAGGATAGGGAGACCGGCTACAGCTACAGTCAATTTGGATATATAATGAAAGCTGCCGCCTGCGCTATAGCTCAACCTCCATATGCTGTATAGGGGAGGGAGACCGCTTGCAGCTATAACTGGATAACCACAGTCTGGACAATTTAAAAGCAATGTTCACACAGTCACACTGAGAGCTGCCTGCCATAGCTGCAATTCCACCTCAGTGTGCTGTCTGGGGGAGGAAGCTCACCTGAAGCTACAATCAGCACACCGCACCTTACTGTGAAACGTCTGTACTCCCATACTGGGTATATCACTGGTCAACTGATGTATCCTTTGGGCTTTTAAAATGGCAAGAGTCTTTACTATTAACAGTGGTGCAGGTAGAAAACATTTCTTAGTAGTACTGTGTGCGCACGCCAAAGGCTCGCGCACCAAAAAATGGGTGTGGTCACATGCCACACAGGGCATGGCCAATGAAAATGGGAGCGTGATACACATATTGGGGGCCAGATACACATATGACCCCAAAAGTGCAGAGCCATATACACATATGCCCCCAATAGTGCCAGATACACCTATGCCCCCAAATGTGGAGTGCTGGATACACATATGCCCCCAATAGTGTCAGATACACATATGCCCCCAATAGTGGAGTGCTAGATACAGATATGCCCCCATGGTGCCAGATATGACCCCACAGTACCAGATACTCCCCCCAGTGCCAGATAAACATATGCCCCCACAGTGCCAGGTACACACATACACCCACAGTGCCAGATAGACATATGCCCCCACAGTGCCAGATACACCGGTCCACGAGCTCTGATTGGTTAATGAACCGGCACCTCATTTGAGAGACACGCCACCACCGCCGGAGACCAGACTAAGCACTGGAGGGGTAAGTATTAAAAAAATTATATGACACATATGATCCCAAAAGTGCAGTGCCAGATACACATATGCCCCCAATAGTGCCAGATACACCTATGCCCCCAAAAGTGAAGTGCCAGATACGCACATGCCCCCAATAGTGGCGTACCAGATACAAATATGCCCCCAATAGTGCCATAAACACATATGCTCCCACGGTGCCATATATGCCCCCACAGTGCCAGATACAAATATCCTCCCCCCAGTGCCATATACACATATGCCCCCACAGTGCCATTTACACATATGCCCCCACAGTGCCAGATAGGCATATACCCCCACAGTGCCAGATATGCCCCCACAGTGCCAGGTACACACATTTCCCCACAGTGCCAGATATGCCCCCACATTGCCAGTTTCATATATATGCCCCCACATTGACGGTTACACATATGCCCCCCAGTGCCAGATATACCCTCACAGTGCCAGACACACATGTCCCCATAGTGCCAGATACACATATGCCTCCCCAGTGCCAGATAGACATATGCCTCCCAGTGCCAGTACACACATCCCCCCTGCTCACCGCTACTGCTACTGTGTTTGAGGGAAGGAGAGCGTAGCGCACGCGTCTTCTGCCCCTCAGTGCTTAGTCTGGTCTCTGGTGGCTACGGCAGTGTGTCTCTCAAATCAGGCACCGGTTTGTGAGCCAATCAAAGCTTGCGGTCCTGCAGCCAATCAGGAGCTGCAGCTGCCGGTCCGCGAGCTCTGATTGGCTAATGAACCAGCACCTCATTTGAGAGACACGCCGCCAGAGACTGGACTAGGCACTGAAAGGCAGGAGAGGCACGCGCACTCTGGAGGGGTAAGTATTAAAAAAATGGGTGCAGCGTTGGCCCCCACATTGCACCCATTAGTGGGGTGGTGTCAGATACTTTAATTGCATGGCACCTCTTAGTCTCAAAATTTCACTATCCTCTCCAGTCCTCTTGTCAGTCATAGCCAACCTGATACCTAATTTACAGCTAGATTTATCATCCTCTAATAGCTTATCTACTCTGGGGGAAGCTACAGTATGTCTGACACTGGGTTGCTTTCATTTCCCAATTATTCTATCCCTGCTAGAGACTTTTATAAATAATTCCAGTTGTGCTATTGTATACATATATATAGTCTATCCCATCCATTCATTCATTCATTCATTCATTCATTCATTCATTCATTCATTCATTCATATGCCTATTTTTCCCCAGTATGTTCTGGCAAATTTTATAATAAGCATTTACTGTTGGTCTTGGGTCTTTTAGATTCATCCCAAACCAGTCATGTTCATGTGGCCCTTGCTACTTAAATTTAGCAATCTCTGTGCTTTCAAGCTCCCACAATATAATTGTAGTATACCATTACCTGTTGTAATATTGAGTTGTATCACTGTTCTTGCTCTGTGTTCCCTTTCCGTGAGCCGTGGCCTTTACCATTTGTATTCCCCATTTTTTCCTATTTCTATTCTGTACCCTATTTTAAGTGTGCAAAATCTTAACAAAAACTAATGTTTTAAAAAATCAAGATAAATAACAAGCTACTTATTAAATGATATCACTAAACTATATTAAATCTTTGTTCATGGCACATGACAACTAAACTCATCAGAAATACCTGAATAAATTATATGAAATTATACTCTTGATTATGCATATAGAAAAAGGAGTTATGATTACATTAGGTAAAGAGATCACTCATACTGTATCTATAGGCTAAAGAGCTCTTACTGTATATATCCCTTACAAAACACATTATTTTGCAGTGATAACAGTAAGTGTATTTTTGGTGTATCTCCTTATACAGGAATCAAGGCCGTTGTGTAGAAGGCTTGGTTGAGATTTTCGATATGCTGGTTACCACAGCCACACGATTCCGTATGATGAGACTGCGAGGAGAAGAGTTTATCTGTTTGAAATCTATCATCCTACTAAACTCCGGTAAGCTAGACTAAGACTGACACAGACTCTAAGGTTGATGTTACAGTTGCATTTTGGTGTCATTTTTAATTCTTATAACAAGTTCCAGAAACAGGAACAAATCAGCGAAATAATTTTAGAATTGAATAAAATAATGATAGTGTCCAGTGTACAAACGCTACTAGAAATCTTATATCCACTTGTAACCAGTGATGCCGAGCCAGGATAAAATGTTGGGGGCGTAGCCTAATTGCGAGAAGTGTGGCCACATACCCTTAGGGAAAAAAGAAAAGTAAAAAAAAGTCTTTGTAGAGCCGAGCAGGGGGCAACCAGGGGCAATTCCAGGGGGAGCACAATTAGTGTGATCGCTCCCCCCTAGCCGCACAGCAACAGGAGGAGGCTCAGTAGCAGCCTCTCTGGTGCACAGCAGCCCAGCACACTACAGCGTGAGCTATGCTGACAAGATGAGAGCTTATGTGCTGCCTGGTAAGGAGGGAGCTGGGGGGGGTGCAGTGGACCCTGGGCCCGCCGGGCCCCTACATCAGGCCCGGGCCCAGATAATTAGTACCCACTTACCCCCCTCTCTTGGCGTCCCTGCTTGTAACTTTAGAAGAACATTACTGGTATTTAGAAACTACAGTACTTTATGTTATAAATCACTAAATGTGGATGATAGACATATCTATAACCAATTCTATCAACCTGCTTTTACTGGAGGATATTAAATTAACATCCTATGACTTATTAGGAGAGACCATAATAGTGTTCCAGAGCTGAGAACCAAGATACTCACATATGGGGAGAATGTTCCCACTTAATATTCTGGATAGATGCACGTTCCTTGATATCTAGGTACTAGTTTATTACTGGAAATGAATGCTTCTGTCATTGTGCATAATTTTAAAAATTATATTAGCAGGACCCCCCAGTGTTGTTATATACTGCTACAGGGCAAACTTGTTTTTTTAAACCCTGTAGCATTACTGCAAGGTCCCTGGAAACACAGTATGGTATAGGAAGAAACCAAGAGAGTAGATTGTTGGGGACCCATTGAACATTGGTGGTCATTCCGAGTTGTTCGCTCGTTGCCATTTTTCGCAGCGCAGTGATCAAGTGAAAAATCGGCAATTATGCGCATGTGCTAAGTACTTTCACACAAAACTTTGCAGTTTTACCCAAGCTCCAGCGACGTTTTTCAGTCGCTCGAGTGTTCGTAGTATGATTGACAGGAATTGGGTGTTTCTGGGCGGCAACTCTGCGTTTTCAGGGAGTGTGCTAAAAAACGCAGGCGTGTCAGGGTAAAACGCAGGAGTGGCTGGAGAAACGGGGGAGTGGCTGGCCGAACGCAGGGCGTGTTTGTGATGTCAAACCAGGAACTAAACGGACTGAGATGATCGCAATCTAGGAGTAGGTTTGTAGCTACTCAGAAACTGCATGAATTTTTTTAGTGGCAATTTTGCTACTCTTTCGTTCGCAATTCTGCTAAGCTAAGATATACTCCCAGAGGGCGGCGGCCTAGCGTGTGCAATGCTGCTAAAAGTACACCATTGGCATTTGTACAAGCATTTGTACAAGCTCACGCTATTATCCAGCTCACGGCTAGATTAACAATATTAAGGGCTGTGGACAGAGTGACAGCTCCAGGCCTCCATGTAAAAAATTGACCCATCATCATGGAAGCGTGATGGCGACCAGCTGTCTAGCACACAGTCGGCCATAAGTATTCAAATGGAATTTTTGGTTTTTCCAGACAATTATGCAATTATTCTCTTTTTATGTATTTAATTAGCGATTGAGACAGTGTAGGTGTGTACATACCCACATGATAGTGGCCACACACACACATACACACACAATGCTAGTCACACCTCCTCTCCTTTTAGTACAGGCCCTGGAATTGGCCCATGCGGCCCTTAATCTGGCCCTAACCCAGCTAAAAGGTTGTAAAGGGAATTAATGTTATTGCAAAAGGTTTAATGATGTAGCCACTGCCCATTGTTAGTGGGGAGAAGATAAAGTAGTGATTTGGGACATAGGGAATATTACAACACAGTACTGTACCTCTTCCACTTAAAATGTAAACCTACACTATCTATTTCCTGGCTGGTGGGTGTGATGACATGATTACATCATCATGGCCAAATTATGAGATTTGGTGCCTTGTTCCACACATTAGCCACCACCAGCTCCCCTCCATGCTATGTACCACTGAGAAATTTAAATACATTGACGAGTATGGTGTAGTGATAGGAAAACTGTAGGTGTCTGTCCTCTAAATGTACGCTCTCCATTAAGTTATACAACATTCTGTCATAGAAATATAGAATATGACGGCAGATAAGAAACACTTGGCCCATCTTGTCTTCCCCTTTTTTAATTCTTTAGGCAATGTCAAACCCTTTTGAACCTTAGTTGTTTGTAAAGATATTCACATGCCTATCCTGTGTGATGTTTGGCATATCCACCAATTATGGTAGGCTGACAGTCACTGTTTTTCCTAGTGATGTGCCAGTCCTGGAAAACCACATGGCAGATGAGTAGCTAATTGAACAGTCCCCTGAGGATTCAAATAATTATTTCATGTGATAATTGAAATGTGACACACTGGTAATATTCACAAGCAATAAAACAAAAAAGAAGCCTTCTCTACATCTGATAAAATATTTTCATATTGTCCCTAGTTTCACACAATTTCTGTTGCTCGAGCTGTTGTGTTAAGGTGGGTACACACTATTAGATATATCTGCAGATCAATTGATCTGCAGATATATCTATGTACGGATCGGGCAGTGTGCTGTGCATACACACTGCCCGATCCGTCGGGGGACTGACGTCATGAACTGGGCGGGCGGGCGCGAGCGCCCGCCCAGTTCACCTGTCAATCGCCGCCGGCCGCCGCAGCATGTGTACGGGCGGTCGGCCGACCGCCCCGTACACACACAGCGACGGGCCAATATATCGTTAGATATATTGGCTGTCGGCTGTGCTGCGCGGCCGACGCGATACGTCTGTGAACGACGGAGTTCACAGACGTATCGCCCGTACACACTGGCCGACGGTCCCGCGATGTATCGGCCGTTCAAGAGAACGGCCGATACATCGACCAGTGTGTACGGGCCTTTATACTAAATTTGCATCAATCTGGAGGATTCAGGTTGTTTTCTTGTAGTACAAGATCAAATTGCAAAGAACAAGTTACATAAACAATCCGGGTATCAGGATTGAAAAATGGCCAATCCCGGGATACCCGGGATTGGCTTTTAGCTATGTGGCTGCCCCCCTCGCTCCTCCCCGCCCCGCACACTTAACTCGCTATATACCGGGAGTGGGCGGGTGGGGAACAACCTCTGATCTCTCCTGGAGGCTCCCTGCAGCAGCTAACGGCGCAGCGTGACCTCTCACGCTGCGCTGGGGACCCGGAAGCAGGAAGCCAGGCAGCGTCTGAGCGTCCTGTGGACGCTCAACGCTGATCCCTCAATCCCCGGGATTGGAGCTTCCAATCCGATTGAATCCCGGCCATTTTTGGTCCTAAATCCCAGGATTCCACCGATCCTGATCCCGGGATTGGCCACCATAGTTGAAAACAATACTAGAAGAAAAAAAAAAGAATGAATCTAGAAAATACACATCCTCGGTAGCAAAAACATCATCTTTTTCTATAGGCACTCGTAATGCTGAAATAGCATGTCATTTCAGCAATCTCAATGTATAAAAATGTCTGCCTTTCTGACGGTTTCACATGCTGTTTAGCAATAACAGCTTAATACATTACACAATTTGTATTCGATCCATGTGTAAGAATGTGATGACAGTTCCAGATCTGGTGGTTTGATGAGCAGTTTGGCCTTTAGTAAATCACATGGTTTAATTTACATACTGCACATATAAACACCAAAGGTTTGCAGTTTCGTGAAACTGTATGTTAGTAAATTTCCAGTTCTTGAGTTCAGTTGTACAAAGTCAGGCTTGGACTGGCCCACAGGGGTACAGGGGAAACCACCGGTGGGCCCCACTGCCTGGGGGCCCACCTCCTGCTCTAAGGATCAGGGTCCAGACTGTGCACTTGAATTATACATTATACATATGTTACCATATATTGGACTATGGTGTATTTTCTACAGTGCATTGCTGTTATTAATCTGGTACATTATCATCCATGCAGCAGCTGAATTTACTGTATAGATTTATGAAGGGGCCTAGACGTTGCACTCTCTAATGGTTAGTCAACCCAATGAGGTGGCAAGCCACACCCCCTCTGCAGACTGGCCACACCCCTAAACATGGGCCCCTACCACTGCATTTCCCCATGGGCCCTACATGCCCCAGTCTGACACTGTACAAAGTATATTATTATTCGGTGGTATGTGATTAGTCATAAAGCGTACAAAAAATATGTTTCAGTACATTTTCTTTAAAGCTATAGCAAGACAAAGCCATGATCTCATGTTAAGGAACAAACATACAAACTGTTAATTACCAATTCCGAAACCAAAGAGCCCTTTAGTTTATTAGAAACTCTATTTGGAACTTGAAACCGTAATCTTCTACAAGAGATCCAATATGTTGGCTGTAAATAAGAAAAATGGGAACCTTGATCTTGCTCATCTTGCCCTGGATTTAACGTTGGTGTTATTTTTTTTTTTTTTTGTAGATAGGACACAATTAATTTAAAGACCCGTAGGATCCCTCCCAGTTTCCCCTGCGTCTCTCACGTTCGCTGGCTGACAGCAGTGCATGCGCAGGAGGACTCTTGGGTACTATATTGCAGAGGGCAGCTCTCATCAGGAGAGCTGTCCTTTGTGATCTTACCCGCAATTGTTCAATCATACAGCCTTCCTAGATGCCGCTATGCTTGTGATAAGTGGCAGCATTTATCCAGGCCAGCACATTGCGGCATGCATTTTAGGAAGGCAATCAGCTGAAGAGGAATCTTCCCTGTCGGCTGTCCATTGTTGCTGCAACTCCTCTCATACAGTACAGGCAGGCTGAGGCAGCGCAGCAGCGTATTTGAGGTTGCATTATAATGATTGTAAATTATGTCATGTTCAGTCTATTCTCCTGCATAACAAGTAGCACACACCCAGACGCGCTGTCACAGCTGCCAGTAGGGATTGTCAATCCCAAGAAGAACTGTAAAAAACGAGTAGAAAACTGGCGCTGGATGTTTCCCCAATAATAAAGACTGTGGATGGAATCTGATAAAATGACATTAATTTATTAATTAATTTAGCTAGACATTACTATCTAAAAATAGGAATTATTCAAATAAAAACATGAAATGAAAGGCATTGATGGAGCTCAGAAATAGTTGGAAATAGCTGCTAGCAAGTGTCCACAGTGGATCCCGGACTGAAAGTGTGCAAAGTTCCCTGGGAAAAGGAATTAGAAACAGCTGGTGTTACCCTTTAGCGAAGGAGACTTCCAGAGGAATGTAATTGCCAGCCGGCAAGCTGTGCTGTTTTGTGTGAGCACTGGGTCTCTCCAATCGGTGCTGTTTAGTTGAAAATCCCACAGGAAAAGTTCCAAAGTGTTTGGTTCAAAAGTCCATATCTGGATCCGTTTGAAATGCAGGACACTGGTATGAAGGCAGCAGGAACTTTGCACACTTTCAGTCCGGGATCCACTGTGGACACTTGCTAGCAGCTATTCTCCTGCATAGTTGACACATACAGTAGGAAGCAATTAGCATATAGTCAGTATTATAAAAGAAAAATATATATTTAAAAAAATATGTATAGTCTCCCTAATCCTAATGGTGTGTAGCATAAACTACCCCTCGTGTAATTTTACTTATGTTCAACTTCTCCCCATCTGCTAAATAGCTGCTTAAGCTGGCTGTCTGCTAAATTTGAGGTGGGTTAGGGATGGTTATCATAAACTTTCTATCGGCCGATGCCGGACTGCATGACATCATTACGCGATAACCTTACCAACTAAATATGAACTAACTAACTTATCTAGAAATAATGACACAGACCACTGAAATACCATTAAAATCGGTCAACCGTTATTTATTTATAATACTAAAACTAAGTATGGTGGCAATAAGAAAAAACGGCCAGATCATCAGTGACATTACAACTTATTGCCACTACGCATATCCACGACATGACTTTATTTATCTCATTGGCTACGCCAATAAATGCTGAGTCTCCAACTCTCTCTCCAATACACCATATTAGGGCCGGCCAGACAGCCAAACCCAATGACCCCCGGTAAGGAGGGCCAGAGTATACAATGTACTGAGCAAAGAGCGCACCTCCAAACAGCAGCGCAATAGCCACTGTAACTGCCGTTCTTTCCCACCACCTATATAGGTTGACAAACCCCAACCGGCAAAGAAAAAGAAAAATGGTTGGGGGAAAAATGTGACTTGGGGAGGGAGGGTGGGAAAATCCGAAGAGAAAGAGTCAGATGAAATTCCTGCCTCACACAAAATGTCCACAAGCTCCTCCCTAACACTCCCATTATTCTAATTAAAATCCTGTCGCCCTAACATATTAACTGTTTAATAACCTAACCAAACTGTGCAAGGCTCATACAATCCTACAACCTTAAAGTTTACGAATGCTTGCACTTATTTGCACTCACTCTTCATTGGGTTAACTATTGGTTTATAACCAGCAATGGTTGATGTCCATCCTTTAGGTGGGATGCTTGAGCTAATTGCAGTGCCATAAGATTTCCATGCTATGTGTGCTGAGGCTAGAATTTCTCTTTCAATTATGTGAAAGAGGGTACCGAACACCTTAGCACTGGTCCTGTATTTATCATATGCAAAAACGTATTATTTATTTATTATTTATTAACCGTTTCTTATATAGCGCAACAAATTCCGTAATAACAATCAGTCATAGAGGTAGGAAGGCCCTGCTCGCAAGCTTACAATCTATAGGGAAATAGGCATGGATACACAAGGATAGGTGCTATCTATTGCAGAGTCATCCACCAGATTCCAAAGGTTCTTGGGGGGCTGTATGATATGGTCACACAGCAATGATGAACCAGGGTCGAGAGGACGGGAAAGTGAAGAATGAGAAGACGTGAGGATATGATGAGTGATGCATCCTGCCCTATATATTACAAATATTTGAGATGTATGTTATTTTAAAGATAAGTCCCTTACAATTGGGAATACATCTCACATCATGCATGGCATATTTTCGGCACTAACAAAGCCGTGTTTATGTCACAAGATGAAATATATATTGTGTGAGTGATGTGTTGGCTTTGTAGAATGTTGCAAATAGTAAACACTTGAAGTCTCTTCCTGTTTACAATTAAATTATTGAACTCATTCCATATTAATAGATGAATTCCAAATGGTACTATGTTTAAAACGCATCTCCATTTTATTAACTTCCATATTTTTCTGGGTATTATTGAATATAGGCATTCAGTAAGCTCTCTGTGACAATAATGTGTAAATAATATTCAGGAGTATGGGCGGTGCAAAAGCAGCACCTGCAGCCTATGTTAACTCGTATATAGCATTAAAAGGTGTGGTGATTGTCCCTTCCATCTTGGAGTCTCACTGTTCGCCATGATCACAGGACACAGAGCCAGGGGCATAGCAACATTTAGAATGGGCCACTGCCCCAATGATTCGAGAGAGAATGCAGGAGTTGTACATTTTATGCCCCATAATAGTGCCCTTGCCCATTTTCTGAACCATAGTAGTGCCCTAGTTCACATTATATCACATTGTAGGGCTGCCAGTACACATTATGCAACACAGTATCACCCATTCACATTATCACATACAGTGTACCCAGTTCCTATTATGCCACACTATAGTGCCCCAGTTCATATTATGTAACATTATAATACATTCAGTCCAGTTCATTTTATACAACATTAAAGTGAGCATGTCCAGGGTCATAACTAGATATATTGTAGACAAATGTTTTTATCACCCAATGGTAAAAAAATGTATATAACATGTAACATTGACAGGGAAGGTGGGCCCCTCTCAGCTCTGGGCCCCATAGCAGCTGCACTCCCTGCGCCTATGTTAGCTACACCCATGTATATAATACATGTAACTGTGACAGGGAAGGTGGCCCCTCTCAGCTCTGGGCTCTATAGCAGCTGCACTCCCTGCACCTATTGTAGCTACGCCCCTGTATGTAACACATGTAACTGACAGGGAAGGTGGCCCCTCTCAGCTCTGGGCACCTGTAATCCAGACAGGGCTGTGGGCAGAGACACTGCAGAAGAGAGCTGTGTGTGCAAACAGCAGGTTGTGAGGAGGTGAGCTCTAGCTGCATAGTTTTACATAGGGAGTTTCCCTTCTGGCTTCCCCGGGTGGGATGGATCTCCCCGGGGGAGAGAGCTCCCTGAATATGAACTGCATCCAGAGCACTGAAAGTGCTACGACAGTACACTCTGGAGCCATAGCAATAGGCAGCCAGCCAGTGGCAGAAGTGGCCAGTTGTTCCATTAATGCGGACTCCCCCAAACTGCAGGAGGGTGCTCCTCTGAGTGAAGGTGTAACTCAGGGTGGAGTGGCAGCAGCTGTTGCCAGCCTGACTGTTATTGAAGCGGGGGGGGGGGTCCCGGCCTTTGGACGCTGGGGAGAATGTGCCGGCATCCCCGGGAGATACAGAGGATGAGGAGGAGATGGAGACGTATGAAAATTACACTATTAAAGAACTGCAGCGTGAAAGCCTGTCTCTGAACAATAAAATTTCAAGTAAAAAGAAGAAACGGAACTCATGCTATAAATGGGAGCGGCCAATATTGAAAGAAGAGTTTTTTGTGCTAACATCTGCCCTTGAAAGGGTTAAAGCTCAACTGGCAGTGAAGCGGTTACAGGAGAAAAGCAAAGCAAAAAGTGACTTACCTGTTGTTTCCTTTGAGTCTGTGGTTAAAGATAATCAAGAAATGGAGGTCTGTCAATCGTACAGACAAAGTTCTGTTGCGGAGGTACCGGTGGCTGCGGAGATTGGGGCTGGGGAGGCGTTTCCCCAAAATTCAGCAGTGATGCAGTCAGGAAAGGGTGCACAGGATACTGAGGTGGCAGGTGCAGCAGTAATTGCTGCTGAACTTGCTGGGCCGACGCCCCTGCTGTGTGAACCTTCTACTGCTGGTGCAGCAGCTGAAGGTGAAGGTCTGGAAGTGGAGCGTTCTGACTTCCAGCTAAGGATGGATATTATTGGCGTGGAAATCTTGTTGGCGGCAAGGGCGGAAAAGAGCACTGAGGCAGGCACCTCTGGGGCGGCTTTGGGTGCAGGTAGGTGTTCGGCACCGAATGGCAAACCAGGGGTTAATGCCCAAGAAGTGCAGTCTCTTTCTTCCACAGGTACAGAACAGCAGCACCAGCGAACAGCACAAGGAATGCCAATTTTGCATAAGAATAAACTGTCATCCGGTGAACAACAGATCATTGAGACTGTATATGGACAGATGCTTGTGACGGAAAGAGCTCAAGTGGCAGCTCAGTTATTGCATAAGGAGCAAGTAAGATTGAATCAGGGGTCTGGGGAAGGTAATGCAATATCTGTGCCATTGGATGATGTCAATAAGCAGCCAGTCCCAGGTACTATTTCCTATGCTAACATTGTTAATGCTAAGCCAGGTATAAGCACTAATATTTTCCAAACAAGTGTGGGATCAGGTCAGGTGGGGAAGAGGAGAAATTTAATTCAATTTAAATGGCTGGGAAAAGGTGAGTCACCTTCCAAAGAAGTTTTCCTGCAAATGATCTTTAGTTTGGGGTTCCATGCAACTGACCTATACGCCTGTATCTATCCAGTAAAAACTGCAGATTTCGATCTGAGTTTTATTTCATATCAGGGGCTTCAAGCTTTTTGGATAAAATGGCAGGCGTGTAGGTCATCTAAGCCATATGATGCATATAAGGCAGTGCTGGTTACAAAACAGGATAAGGTGAAGGTGAATATTTTGGTGAGGAATGAATCCATTCCTGTGCAAGGTATTAAATACTGGCTAACAAGGTTTTGTGATGTGGAGTCAGATTTGATAAAGGATGGCTTTACCATGGGAGTGTGGGGAGGAGCGTGGGCTGCAATGGTTAAATTAAGGAATACAGACAGGGGATTTGCACATATCCCTTCTGCTGCCTATATTGGTAGAGATTGTATACAATGTTTTTACCAGGGGCAACCAAGAGCATGTTTCCATTGTGGGGACTTCCACCACTTAAGTAGCGATTGTACTGTGACTAAATGTACTTTATGTTGTAAACTGGGACATACTTCTTAGGAATGTAATGTTACGTGTAATCTGTGCGGGGAGGAGGGTCACCCCTACAGCAGATGCCCCTGGGCAGAACACAATATGGAAGAGGATGTGCCAACTGGGGGAAAGAAAGACGGTCAGAATCAGGCATTTCAGTGGGTAGCAGGTAAGGAAGCAGCAGGTCAGGAGGGAAATCAGAAGACTGTGAATAAGGAGGTAATATCTGTTGTGGTAGTGGAAAATCCTACAGTAGTGGATAAAAATGATTCCTTTCAAGAAGTAAAGAAAAGTAGTAAGAAAAAGAGAAAGGGAGAGGAAGCACAAGTGAGTTTAAGTAACCGGTTTGACGTTTTAACTTCAGATGAGGAGAATGAAGGGGAAATTGTTAGAAATGGGGGAGAGCCCATTTTAGTTCCCAGGGTGAACAGACGCAGAGCAAGGAAAGTGGTAGTAAGCCCTAAATTAGGGGTGGTGCAGGGCAAAAAGAGTAAGGAAAAGAAAAAGAATATTAGAAAGAGACAGGCAGCGGAAATAAAATCTGATGTGGAAATCCAGGACAGTCTGGAATGGGACCCAGTTGGCACAGAGCTAGTTAAAGAAAGTGTGGAAAGTATGGGGGAAGAAAGTGACCTAAGTGATGTGGAATTAAGTGGTGGTGGGAAAAATTTAGAATCATCTGGGTCAGTAATAGGTCCAAGTATTCCACTTGAAGATAAGGTACTGGGTGATCAGTGCCTTGAAATTAAGTCTGCTTGTGAACCACCAGACCCAGGACCCCCTCCTAGTGAGGACTCTGGGAAAATGGTGGTTAAGAAGGGTAGAGTCACTTCCAAGAAGGCGACTAGTCAGAATGCTGGATCCTCTAGGAGGGTCTCAACAAGGTTTGTAAAGGAAAAGTGAGCAAGGTCCTGCTTCTATAACCCAAAGAAACATGGCTCCCCAACCCATTCGATGTGCCACCATTAATGTGGCTTCCGTAGTTTCTGAGCGAGCTCGTTATATGGCCTTTGATTTTTTCAATACAGTTGAGATTGATTTTTTGTTTTTGCAAGAGACCAGAATTAGTAGGTTGGACATCCTCCACAAGGCGAAAAGGGAGTGCACAGGGTTATAGAACTACAGGCAGGTAGATGTATGATTTTAGATGTCAGCCTAAGGGGACATGACCTGAGGCTCATTAATATCTGGGACAGGAAATGTCTCTTCAGGGAGATAAAACCGTTACTTTTTACGGCTCAGCAGATTGTCTTTGGTGGTGATTTCAACACCATTATTAGGCCAAAAGACAGGGGAGGTTCAAAGACAGCCCTGGGCTATGACTCTAATTTTTTAGTTAGTATGATTAGACAAGCAGGTTTGGTGGATGTGCACGTTCGCCATTCTCCAGACCTCACAGGTTACACTTTCTTTAGTGGTAGTTGTAGTCATAGATCTAGAATAGATAGTTTTTTTTGTTAAAGAGACCTCAAAAACTTTGCCCCCAGAGGTAAAGCCAGTGGAGTTCTCTGATCACGTTTTTCTCTCTGCCATTTTGAATGCTTTAGTAGCTGCTCAGAAGGGGCGGGGTCTATGGCGACTGAATTCTGAGCTCCTAAAGGATGAAAAAATTAGACAATCCCTTAGAGACTTCTTTCAATCTCAGGAAACACTTTTGGAGGCTGGATGGAGTTGATCTGAGTGGTGGGAAGAAATTAAAAAGAGAATTCGGAGATTCTTCAAGAGGTTGGTAGCAAAAAAGAACTTGATAAAGCAAGATATCTACAAGAGTTTGAGAAGGAAATTAGATTTCTTGATTTCTGAGTGTGGAGATTGTGGGGAAATCTCCCCAGTGAAGGCTCAGATGAAGGAATATCAGTATGACCGGCTGGATTCTTTGATTTTGGAAAGGGATTTTGGCAAATACCACTCGCCTGATCCTCACCAGAATTGTGGAAGATCAGTTGAGATGAAGGAGGTGAGTGGTCTTTATGACAAACAGGGTGTTCTTCGTGAGGATAAGGAAGGCATCTTGGGAGTCATTAGATCTTATTACTCCGATCTTTTGTCTGAGCAGCCACTTATCAGAGAAAGGATGGAAACATTTCTCAGGGAGACGCCTGGACTTTCTAATCCAGATGCCTCGATTGAAACCTTGGGTAGGAATGTGACGGCGGAGGAAGTTAAGATGGCAATTGATAAGTTAAATTGTAAGAAATCCCCAGGCCCAGATGGTTTAACATCTGAGTTTTATAAAGTATTTGCGGACCTCTTAATTCCTCGCCTAGTAGAAGTATATAAAGAGTGCTTGGGTGAGGGAACCCTCCCTCCTTCTATGAGGATATCTGCCATCATTTTACTGTTCAAGGGGAAAGATCCATCTCGTATTGAGAACTGGCACCCCATTGCCCTTCTCCATACAGATAAGAAGATTTTGGCAAAGGTACTTTTCAACAGGTTGTCAGAATTTTCAGAACAACTGCTTTCCGCATCTCAGCATTGTACGGTGAAGGGCCGAAGCACATTTAGTGAAGCAATAGAGCGGTGCCGTGCTGTGAAATGGGGAAAATACTTGCTGGCATTGGATCAGTCTGAGGCTTTTGACCGAGTAAATCATGAGTACCTACGGGCTCTACTTGAAAGGTATGGTTTTCCAGTCAGGGTGGTGAATTGGCTCAGAATAATATACAGTCAGGCCGAGAGCTTCCCGCTTGTTAATGGTTGGGTGGGTCCTACTTTTGAGGTGAGCTCTGGAGTCCGTCAGGGTTGTCCCCTGAGCCCCCTCCTGTATGTATTCACGATTGACCCCTTCATAAGAAGGGTAGAGAACGGTACGGTGGGAGGGGTGCAGCTGAGCCCAGAGTTCCCTTTTAAGGTGGTGGCTTACGCAGATGTTGTCACAGTGGTTCTGTCATCAGTGGCAAAGGCACATGACGCTGAAGAGCTCATCTGTGAATACTCTGTAGCCTCGTGCTCTAGGGTAAACCAAGAGAAGTGTGAAGCTTTCTGGATGGGGGAAGAAGGGAAAGAATTTTCCCTTCCGGACAGCCTCCCCCGGGCCAGTCCTCAGATAAAGATTCTAGGTATTTGTTTTGACCATGGTAATTATGCCACTCTAAATTGGGTGAGGTGTCTGGAGAATGCTGCCAAGAAAGTGGAGTGCTGGAAGAGATGTAAATTCTCTTTCAGGGAAAGGGTGGACTTGTGCAAAACTTACTTGATCCCATTATTTTTATATGTCAGCTATGTGCAGGGACGTGCGGTGAGCTAAATGACTCAGGAGGCACTGGCTAGCACCAGAGCCAGATTTACATGCAATATATGAGCCAAAGGGTACATCTGGGCATTATACACAGGTGCAGCATTATAAACTCCTGGAAATTTGGTGAGTTTTGATCAGAGATGTGCTGAAAAGATAAGCAGGTGAGGCACTGCCTCACCTGCCATAGACTTTTTACTCCAGAGTTTGGGGGCTATAAAAATTATTAGAATAATGCAAAGAAGATATTTCAAACAAATTATTAGTATTTTTCATATACTTTATTCAGTCAAAACTCTGGTTTAAACGTAAGTATGACAGGAAAGGCTCTGCCTCACCTGCCTCACCCCACCGCACGTCACTGGCTATGTGTGCTTTTTGCCTCAGTCTTTATGGGTCAGATTGAACTCCTTGTTTTTCCTTTTATTTTGGGGAAACAGGATGAATCTAATAAAAAAGAGAGGTATTACTTACAAGTCGAGGAAAGACGGAGGGGCTGGCATGATCAACCCTGTAGTCTTTTTTGTTACAAACTTTTTAAAACTTAACCTTGGGAGTTTATTGTTAGAAACTCCTCCTCGATGGGTAGGTGGTTTTGAGGTCTGGGTGTCCCCCTTCCTCAAACTTTGGTTAGGTGGTGGCCAAGTGAAGAATCCTCAAATTCGGAAAGGGTATCTTCCGATCTACGTTGTCCAGAGCTTGAAGGTGACAAAGCGTTGGGGTCTGGAAGTGGGTGAAGTCAAAAGCCTTTCCAGGAAGGAGTTGGGGGAGAGGATTTTGCGAACCCATTTTCATGTTCCGCTGTCACTAAGGGATTGCCCAAGTGATGTCGCTTCTGCTGGATTAGCCCTCATAAATTGAGAGAGGATACCGTTGAAGTTTAGAGACATTGCTTGGATTTCTTTCCATGGGAAGCTTTACGTAAAGGGGAACATGATGTGGAGAAATGCCAATGATCATGGTTGTCCACGGGAGGAATGTCTAGGGGAGGTGGAGACAATGGACCATTTCTTGATCAAGTGCCCCTTTAATGTAACAGTTTACAAGAGAGTTTCGGGAGCTTTGGGTATCCCGTGTCTTTCGGGGCTTAGTTACCCAGAGTGGGCTTATGGAGCATTCAAAAGATATGGTGTATTTAATTTGACCACAATTTATTTAGTCAGTTTAGCAGTTAGATATCGCACTTGGATGGCACGGTGTCAGGTTTCCCTAAGAAATAAAATCCTTCCTTGTGAAGTGGTGGTGGATTTAATTCTGCACGAGGTGGAGCGGATGATGGTTCTAGACAGGGAAAGGGTGGATGCTGTCAGGTGGTCCAATTGGTGGGGCCACCTGAAACCCCCTTGAGTGGGTGGCCGAAATCCTTTTTCAAAGTCTAGCTGGTACTTTTTCTATCCTTCCACATCCCGTAGATTTTTGTGATTATGATTATTTTAAGGAACAGGTTTTGCATAGGTCTAAAAAGCTTTGCTCAGTTTTCCTTTACAAAATGTGTAAATAGGATAATAATATGAAGTTGTGGGTTGTTGTTGTTGTTGTTTTTTTGTGTACATATTTCTTTACTTTGATGATATGTCTTGGTATATTGCGGATTGCATTTATTTTATGTTGTATTATGTATCATGATGTGATATATCATTTATATATTTATTAATTTATTTAATTTATTTTTTGTATTATATTGTATTATATTGTAAATATTGTAATATAAGTTGCAAGTTCAATAAATGGGAGCATTCCCTCTCAGCTCTGGGCCCCATAGCAGCTGCAGCCCCTGCACCTATGGTAGCTACACCCTTGTATACATAACACATGTAACTGTGACAGGTGGGCTGTATGATATGGTCACAAGGCAATGTTGGCCTATGATCAGGAGGATAGGAAAGTGAAGAAAGACAAAAAATGTGAGGACTGTACAGTGATGATGTAATTGGATACAAAAGCTTATGAAGGTTATATTTGTGGTTCTGGAATTTGATAAGCTTGCTTGAAGAGGTGAGTTTTCCGGGATACGCTTGAAGGTTTGGAGACTAGAGGAGAGTCGTATTGTTCGTAGGAGTGCATTTCACCGAGTAGGTGCATCCTTAAAAAGTCCCTCAATTGTTAATAGGAGCGAATATAAGATGAAATGTAAAAGTGGGGGGTCAGTGAAGGAGATGGCGCTAACCACTGAATAGAACAATAGGAATAAATAGCTAAATATACTTAGCTGATGTACAAGGTGTTTCTTCCAAATTTGCGATTGCTTCAAATGGTGGATACGTCTCTCATAGACATATGAAAAATATAACATGAAGAGAACATAATGTGTAGTGATTCCTCTGTAAGCATCCCAATTTCATAATATTTTGAGCTGCCAAAATATATACATATATACTGTATATGTATGTTTCTCTTCCGAATTTGCACCTAGATAGGCATACTTCACTTACACAGTGAGATTCTCTGTCAAGCATGTAAAGGTATCTTTATCCGAATGGTGCTAATTCCCCTCTCATGAACAATGAATATACTGTATATTAATCGATATTCGGTAGAGGATATCTTTCTATAATAACACTCCTAACTTACAACAGAGAAGGTGTGAGAACACGCATCAATGTATCTTTAAGGGTTATCAACAGATGAAATCGTACCATCCACTCACGGATAAAAATGCAGGAATCCTCATATAAAGGTATCTTTTGTGTCAGTGACTTTCCGAAGCAACGTGGTTGACGTAAAAAACGTATTTAATACACACACTAAGTTAAGGAGGTATTACCCGGGAGGATAAGGTGCCAATTCCAGAGGAAGGTAGGACTCCATATATATTTCCATTTTGATCATTTTACAATTTGAATCCTTGTGTTTTTATTGGCATTTTTGGGAAGCAGTCATACCGGATTTCTGCTCTCTCTAAACCATTGGGTCCAACCCCTTCTGGAAAGAAACTCCATCCCCTATGTAATACTGTTCAAATAAGTTTTCATTTGTGTATCTTTGGTTTTATCAGTGTGTAAATAACTTATAAATAAGTTTTTTACGTCAACCACGCTGCTTTGGTAAGTCACTCTGACACAAAAGGTACCTTTATATGACATTCCTGCATTTTTATCCGTGAGTGGATGGGTTCCGGTATTAATGGTCGACCATGTTATGGTCGACAGTCATTAGGTCGACCGCTATTGGTCGACATTAACATGGTCGACATGGACACATGGTCGACACATGAAAATGGTCGACACATGAAAGGTCGACACATAAAAAGGTCGACATGAGTTTTTTAACTTTTTTTGGTGTCGTTTTTTGCGTAAAGTGACTGGGAACCCCAATTAGTGCACCGCGTCCCCTCGTATGGCTCGCTTCGCTCGCCATGCTTCGGGCATGGTGCCTTCGCTCCGCTACCGCTTCACTCGGCACAGATTACCGTTCCAATTGTAGTCCACGTGGATCGTAAAGTATGGAAAAGTTTCCCAAAAGAAAAAAAAGTTAAAAAACTCATGTCGACCTTTTCATGTGTCGACCTTTCATGTGTCGACCATTTTCATGTGTCGGCCATGTGTCCATGTCGACCATGTCAATGTTGACCAATAGTGGTCGACCTAATGACTGTCGACCATAACATGGTCGACCATGTGAACGGATACCGAGTGGATGGTACGATTTCATGTGTTGATAACCCTTAAAGATACATTTGATGCATGTTCTCACACCTTCTCTGTTGTAAGTTAGGTGTGTTATTATATAAAGATATCCTCTACCAAATATTGATTAATATATATTTATTGTTCATGAGAGGGGAATGAGCACCATTTGTATAAAGATACCTTTACACACTTGACAGAGAATCTCACTGTGTAAGTGAGGTACACCTATCTAGGTGCAAATTCAGAAGAGAAATATATTTTATATATATATATATATGTATATATATATATATATATATATATATATATATATAAAACATTTTGGGCAGCTTAAAATGTTATGAACTTGAGATGCTAATAGAGGAATCATTACACATTATGTTCTCTTCACGTTATATTTTTCATATATCTATGAGTGACCTATCCACCATTTGAAGCAATCGCAAATTTGGAAGAAACACCTTGTACATCAGCTAAGTATCTTTAGCTATTTATTCCTATTTTTCTATTCATTGGTTAGCGCCATCTCCTTCACTTCCCCCCCAATTTTACACTTGTTCTCTGGAACATATTAGGATAGGTCCAATTGTGCTGGTAGAATGCAGCTGCCATTTTTTGAAGCGCCCATAGGGACTTCCTTTTTTATCTCTAGAATAATAAAATGAGATGTGGATGAGAGACTTATATTTTGTGAAGAGCAAAGAGGTTGAGTTGGGAGATGTTTTGAGAAAAGCAAAGAGATGTACATTGGTGTAGTTTGGTGAATAGCCTTGCAGCTGCATTCACAATGGATTGTAGTGGTGATAGTCTATTTTTGAGAAGACCAGTAATAAGCCTATTACAATAATCAATGCGGGAGATAATGAGAACAAGGATTAGACTGTTTGCGGTGTATTGTGTATGGTATGGTTGTATCTTGGATATGTATTTTAAAAGCATGTAGCCTGATTATGAGACAGATTGAATGTGGGGAACAAAGGACAGTTCAGAGTCAAGGACCTAAGGCTGAGCCTTGCAGTTCTCCAATGATAGCGGTAGCGAAGAGGAGTTGGATTCAGAGAACCAAACACTGAAAGAGTGATTTGATAGGTAGGATAAGAACCAAGAAAGGTAACCAAGATACCAAGAGATAGGGAGAGATTATGGATTTTAGTTAAGGTTGGGATGAGCACAGGAGTCAGAGCTTTACTTATTTCTGAGGGTATATGAGGAAAGGTAGCAGAGTAGGAGGATGAGAAGAGTGTTGATACTTAATATTATTTTGTGGGATCAAATGAAGAGAAGGTGCCAGAGTGTTCAGGTAGGGAATTGAGCAGGTCACTGGCAGAGAAAGAGCATACTATTTCATCTCAAATCTTATCAATCTTGACCTTGAAGTAGGAAGCAAGATTTACGCATTGATCGTAGCTGGTGGGTTCAGTGAGGGAGGGTTTGGAAGTGATTTATATGTATTAAAAAGTTGCTTGGGGTTAGAGCAGGGGTGGGGAACCTCTGGCCCACGGGCCGTATAAGGCCTGCAAAGCCGTTTGTTCCGGCCCACCCACTGCTGTGTGTCAGCGAGACACGCCGCCCCTCAGTCCGGCAGCGGTGTATCTCAGCTGTCAGGGCAGGGAGGAGAGCTCAGCTATATCCGGCGGCAGTGGCGGGTAGGATCTCAAACCAGCCACCGGTTCATGAGCCAATCAGAGCTCGCGGACTGGCAGCCAATCAGGTGCCGCTGCTGCCAGTCCATGAGCTCTGATTGTCTCACGAACCAGCGGCTGGTTTGAGGTCCTACACGCCACCCACGTCCGACATAGCTGCGCTCTCCTCCCTGCCTAGTCCAGGGTCCCTGACATGACACACACTGCCGGACTGAGCACTAAGGGGCAGGAGAGGCACATGCTGTGCTCTCCTTCCCTGACACACAGCAGCAGCGTTTAGCAGTACAGTGGGGCATGTGTGGGGCAATGTGTATCTGGCACTGTGGGGGCATTTGTGTATCTGGCACTGTGGGGCATTTGTGTACCTGGCACTGTGACGGGCATATGTGTATCTGGCACTGTGGCGGCATATGTGTATCTGGCACTGCACTGGCATGTGTGTATCTGGAACTGCACTATTGGGGGCATATGTGTATCACATCCCATTTTAATTGGCCACATAGTACCACTAAGGGGCATAACTGCTGGGGGCATAACTACTGGGGGGCAGGGTAATTTTTAAGTTGATCATTTTTGTAACCCTCGAAGGATATTATAAATATTCAAATGGTTCTTGGTAGAAAAAAGGTTCCCCACCGCTTGGTTTGAGGCTTGAGCAGAGATGAGAGTATGGAAATTTGTTTGTTTGGCAGTATCCAGGGCATAACTTTAGTAGTGGTAGATAGTCTTATACATGAGGAAGTCACTTGAAATATGAGATTTGCGCCACTGCCGTTCAACTTTATGTCAGAGTTTTTTTAGGTGTCTTGTTAATTTAGAGTGCCATTGTAGACACCTACAGGGAATATAATGGTTACCTGGAGCCACTTCATCAAGGGCTATTTCTAGAGTTTGGGATAGGCCAGGTGGGCTATAGATAGCTGCAACACGCAGAGAGAAAGGCGTGTAAATCCTGATAGAATGTACTTAAAATTATGTGAATGTGAGTGATGGAATCTGTGGTAAAACTGTGTATGTCAAAGATTGGGATAGTAATATTCCAACCCCACCTCCTTTACAGTTACCAGGACTGGAGGTGTTGGTAAAGTGGAGACCACCATTTGACAGTGCTGTAGGGGAGGCTGTATCAAATTGTGTGAGCCATGTTTCTGTTCAGAGATGAAGAGGCTATGGCTGGATGTTAATTTGTTACAGAGTGTGCATTCCATAAGACACCTTTTAGTGATTTGGAGGGTGATGGAAGACATGTAATGTTTATGATGTTAGCTGGATTTATATATTGCAGCGAATCAGGTGAATGTGAATGAGGTAAGTGGTTGGGCTCATGAGTGTTAGTAAGAGTTAGAGGAGTGGATAACTGAGGCGGCAAGAGATGCAAGGAGAATGAAGGATGTAATTGCTTTGAAGAAAATACTACGGAGTGAAATGAAGAAAAGCAATTTGTGGTACATGGTGTGTTTGATAAAAAACTAAAGTTATTGAAGCTTAGAGCATCATGAATTTGAAATTGTTAAAGTTAAAAGTTGAAAATCCTGTTTACCGGTGTTGTTCAGCTGTTCATTTTCAAACACTTTGTGTTATGACCGATTTGTGTATGTGAACGTACATTGACCAGCACAGATGACCCAAGATTACATTTAAAGAAATACTATGGCTGATTAATACAGACTACCATTGAGGCAAATGTTTATCTGATGAAAGGTGATAGATTTCAATCTATTAGACTGTGTAAACAACAGCCAGTATGCCTTCATTAACTATGCCTCATTGAGCTAAATTTTAAGAACAAGTATTTACAGTTGCATGCAAATCATGATATTACAAATGTTGCTAAGTGCAAATTGGTTGCATAGTGTTCACAGAGTGATAGTTATGTACATACACATTAAGTTGCAAAGAAGCCCATCTGTATTTGTATTATTTGATAGATGTTTCTCTTTCAGTTTTCATCCAGTTTAAGTCCAGGCTAAGTGCAGGCTATAGTTCTTAAATTGCAATCTTCACACTTAGAATCTCACACTTTACTATATCAGTCAAGATTTATTCTGCCTTCTGTGTCCTAATAAGTACAGCTATAAACATGTATTTGGATGTTCACTGATTGCAACCCCACCTCAGTGCCCTACAACCACTTAGGAGGTGAGAGATGAAAACTAAAACAAAGCTGTGCTTATTCAGACAAATGCATTAGAGTTGGTCGTGAGCAGTAGTACCACATTACCTAAAGTATGCAGTTATGTTAATGAAAGCTGTGCTTATTGAGAAGACTGCATTAGAGTATGTTGGGAGCAGTAAGTAGAAGATAGGCGTTACATCACAGTCTTTGCAAGAGTTGCATATAGCTGATAAGAAGTCCAGGCTAAGGGCCCTATTCAGTAAGGATTGTAAATTCTGCAGCATAATTTTCATCCCTTTACTCGCATGCTGGGGGTCGCCCATCGCAGGGCAAGGCCGCCCAGCATGTAAACTCCCACCCAATGATGTGATCACCCTGAAATTGCTGAAGCAGCATGATCACATGCATGCAGCGTAATCGCTGAAATTGTTGAAGCCTCCTGCCGACGCAGTCTGGCTGCGATGGCAGGAGGCCCGCTGCCATTTTTCACATTGCAGCGCCAGCGTGTGACGACACGCAGCCACCCTGATAATGCCAATGCCACGCCCCCATTTATGCTGCCGTGACTCTGTTTCTTTGCCGCTGTGCCCACAATGCTCCATCTCTGCCTTGGAAATGGAGCAATGCCACCCTCTGAACTGCAGAAATATGTGAGAGTTGGTGTATTGATGGGAGAGTGCTTTTTGATCTTGCAGATGGGAGCTAAAATTGTTGTAAATGCCCTAGCATCCAATGACAATTGAACCAAACCTTAATATGGTTAACAAACTTTCTAAAATAAAGACATGGACACAGATGTGGCGTTTAGAAAAGATGGTTGGCCTTTTATATTTCTTGAATAATAATAATGGTGGCAAAAGTAAGAAAGAAAAAGCGGCAGTTTATATAGGTTAGTGTCTACCATCAGGTGAGCAACATTAACTTGCAGTGCCAATTGCCCAGTAATGCAAGTAAATAGGTCAATAATCTCCCGACCATTATCATCAAGGCCCGGTTAAAAAAACTGAGGTCTCTTAATCCCAGTAGGTATATAAAAATGGTGTGCTGGGACAGAGACCCATTAAACAGCTCACTGACACTTCGGCTGCAGTTCTTTCCCACCAAGCTCTCAAAACAAAGAGAAAAAAGGTCGACATTTAGCAAAAATTTCTGGGAGCGAGCAGAGCTCGATTAAGGCTTCAGGGGGCCCGAGGTACTTAAGACAAGGGGGCCCTTACATCTAAAATAAATATATACATATATATATATTAGAGATGAGCGGGTTCGGTTTCTCTGAATCCGAACCCGCCCGAACTTCATGTTTTTTTACACGGGTCCGAGCGACTCGGATCTTCCCGCCTTGCTCGGTTAACCCGAGCGCGCCCGAACGTCATCATCACGCTGTCGGATTCTCGCGAGGCTCGGATTCTATCGCGAGACTCGGATTCTATATAAGGAGCCGCGCGTCGCGGCCATTTTCACACGTGCATTGAGATTGATAGGGAGAGGACGTGGCTGGCGTCCTCTCCGTTTAGAAATTAAAATAGATAGGAGAGTGAGACACTTCATTTACTTACTGGAGCTTAGGAGGAGTTATACTAGTGACTGATGACCAGTGACCTGACCACCAGTGCAGTTTTATAATTTATTATTATTTAATAATCCGTTCTGTTCTTGTTCTCTGCCTGAAAAAAACGATACACAGTGACTCAGTCACACTCACATACCATATCTGTGCTCAGCCCAGTGTGCTGCATCATCTATGTATAATATCTGACTGTGCTCACACAGCTTAATTGTGGGGGAGACTGGGGAGCAGTTATAGGTTATAGCAGGAGCCAGGAGTACATATTAAACAGTGCACACTTTTGCTGCCAGAGTGCCACTGCCAGTGTGACTGACCACTGACCACTGTGACCAGTGACCTGACCACACTGACCACCAGTATAGTATATTGTGATTGAATGTCTGCCTGAAAAAGTACACTCGTCGTGTGACTTGTGTGGTGTTTTTTTATTCTATAAAAATTAAAAAACTCATTCTGCTGACAGACAGTGTCCACTCCAGCAGGTCCGTCATTATATAATATATACCTGTCCGGCTGCAGTAGTGATATATATATATTTTTTATATCATTATTTATCATCCAGTCTACTAGCAGCAGACACAGTACGGTAGTTCACGGCTGTAGCTACCTCTGTGTCGGCACTCGGCAGTCCATCCATAATTGTATACCACCTACCCGTGGTTTTTTTTTTCTTTCTTCTTTATACATACATACTACATCTCATTATCATCCAGTCTATATTAGCAGCAGACACAGTACAGTACGGTAGTCCACGGCTGTAGCTACCTCTGTGTCGGCACTCGGCAGTCCATCCATAATTGTATACCACCTACCCGTGGTTTTTTTTTTCTTTCTTCTTTATACATACTACATCTCATTATCATCCAGTCTATATTAGCAGCAGACACAGTACAGTACGGTAGTCCACGGCTGTAGCTACCTCTGTGTCGGCACTCGGCAGTCCATCCATAATTGTATACCACCTACCCGTGGTTTTTTTTTTCTTTCTTCTTTATACATACTACATCTCATTATCAACCAGTCTATATTAGCAGCAGACACAGTACAGTACGGTAGTCCATGGCTGTAGCTACCTCTGTGTCGGCACTCGGCAGTCCATCCATAATTGTATACCACCTACCCGTGGGTTTTTTTTTCTTTCTTCTTTATACATACTACATCTCATTATCAACCAGTCTATATTAGCAGCAGACACAGTACAGTACAGTAGTCCACGGCTGTAGCTACGGCACTCGGCAGTCCATCCATAAGTATACTAGTATCCATCCATCTCCATTGTTTACCTGAGGTGCCTTTTAGTTGTGCCTATTAAAATATGGAGAACAAAAATGTTGAGGTTCCAAAATTAGGGAAAGATCAAGATCCACTTCCACCTCGTGCTGAAGCTGCTGCCACTAGTCATGGCCGAGACGATGAAATGCCAGCAACGTCGTCTGCCAAGGCCGATGCCCAATGTCATAGTACAGAGCATGTCAAATCCAAAACACCAAATATCAGTAAAAAAAGGACTCCAAAACCTAAAATAAAATTGTCGGAGGAGAAGCGTAAACTTGCCAATATGCCATTTACCACACGGAGTGGCAAGGAACGGCTGAGGCCCTGGCCTATGTTCATGGCTAGTGGTTCAGCTTCACATGAGGATGGAAGCACTCAGCCTCTCACTAGAAAACTGAAAAGACTCAAGCTGGCAAAAGCACCGCAAAGAACTGTGCGTTCTTCGAAATCCCAAATCCACAAGGAGAGTCCAATTGTGTCGGTTGCGATGCCTGACCTTCCCAACACTGGACGTGAAGAGCATGCGCCTTCCACCATTTGCACGCCCCCTGCAAGTGCTGGAAGGAGCACCCGCAGTCCAGTTCCTGATAGTCAGATTGAAGATGTCAGTGTTGAAGTACACCAGGATGAGGAGGATATGGGTGTTGCTGGCGCTGGGGAGGAAATTGACCAGGAGGATTCTGATGGTGAGGTGGTTTGTTTAAGTCAGGCACCCGGGGAGACACCTGTTGTCCGTGGGAGGAATATGGCCGTTGACATGCCTGGTGAAAATACCAAAAAAATCAGCTCTTCAGTGTGGAGGTATTTCAACAGAAAAGCGGACAACAGGTGTCAAGCCGTGTGTTGCCTTTGTCAAGCTGTAATAAGTAGGGGTAAGGACGTTAACCACCTCGGAACATCCTCCCTTATACGTCACCTGCAGCGCATTCATAATAAGTCAGTGACAAGTTCAAAAACTTTGGGCGACAGCGGAAGCAGTCCACTGACCAGTAAATCCCTTCCTCTTGTAACCAAGCTCACGCAAACCACCCCACCAACTCCCTCAGTGTCAATTTCCTCCTTCCCCAGGAATGCCAATAGTCCTGCAGGCCATGTCACTGGCAATTCTGACGAGTCCTCTCCTGCCTGGGATTCCTCCGATGCATCCTTGCGTGTAACGCCTACTGCTGCTGGCGCTGCTGTTGTTGCTGCTGGGAGTCGATGGTCATCCCAGAGGGGAAGTCGTAAGCCCACTTGTACTACTTCCAGTAAGCAATTGACTGTCCAACAGTCCTTTGCGAGGAAGATGAAATATCACAGCAGTCATCCTGCTGCAAAGCGGATAACTGAGGCCTTGACAACTATGTTGGTGTTAGACGTGCGTCCGGTATCCGCCGTTAGTTCACAGGGAACTAGACAATTTATTGAGGCAGTGTGCCCCCGTTACCAAATACCATCTAGGTTCCACTTCTCTAGGCAGGCGATACCGAGAATGTACACGGACGTCAGAAAAAGACTCACCAGTGTCCTAAAAAATGCAGTTGTACCCAATGTCCACTTAACCACGGACATGTGGACAAGTGGAGCAGGGCAGGGTCAGGACTATATGACTGTGACAGCCCACTGGGTAGATGTATGGACTCCCGCCGCAAGAACAGCAGCGGCGGCACCAGTAGCAGCATCTCGCAAACGCCAACTCTTTCCTAGGCAGGCTACGCTTTGTATCACCGCTTTCCAGAATACGCACACAGCTGAAAACCTCTTACGGCAACTGAGGAAGATCATCGCGGAATGGCTTACCCCAATTGGACTCTCCTGTGGATTTGTGGCATCGGACAACGCCAGCAATATTGTGTGTGCATTAAATATGGCCAATTCCAGCACGTCCCATGTTTTGCACATACCTTGAATTTGGTGGTGCATAATTTTTTAAAAAATGACAGGGGCGTGCAAGAGATGCTGTCGGTGGCCAGAAGAATTGCGGGACACTTTCGGCGTACAGGCACCACGTACAGAAGACTGGAGCACCACCAAAAACTACTGAACCTGCCCTGCCATCATCTGAAGCAAGAAGTGGTAACGAGGTGGAATTCAACCCTCTATATGCTTCAGGGGTTGGAGGAGCAGCAAAAGGCCATTCAAGCCTATACAATTGAGCACGATATAGGAGGTGGAATGCACCTGTCTCAAGTGCAGTGGAGAATGATTTCAACGTTGTGCAAGGTTCTGATGCCCTTTGAACTTGCCACACGTGAAGTCAGTTCAGACACTGCCAGCCTGAGTCAGGTCATTCCCCTCATCAGGCTTTTGCAGAAGAAGCTGGAGACATTGAAGGAGGAGCTAACACGGAGCGATTCCGCTAGGCATGTGGGACTTGTGGATGGAGCCCTTAATTCGCTTTACAAGGATTCACGGTGGTCAATCTGTTGAAATCAGAGCACTACATTTTGGCCACCGTGCTCGATCCTAGATTTAAAGCCTACCTTGGATCTCTCTTTCCGGCAGACACAAGTCTGCTGGGGTTGAAAGACCTGCTGGTGAGAAAATTGTCAAGTCAAGCGGAACGCGACCTGTCAACATCTCCTCCTTCACATTCTCCCGCAACTGGGGGTGCTAGGAAAAGGCTCAGAATTCCGAGCCCACCCGCTGGCGGTGATGCAGGGCAGTCTGGAGCGACTGCTGATGCTGACATCTGGTCCGGACTGAAGGACCTGACAACGATTACGGACATGTCGTCTACTGTCACTGCATATGATTCTCTCACCATTGAAAGAATGGTGGAGGATTATATGAGTGACCGCATCCAAGTAGGCACGTCACGCAGTCCGTACTTATACTGGCAGGAAAAAGAGGCAATTTGGAGGCCCTTGCACAAACTGGCTTTATTCTACCTAAGTTGCCCTCCCACAAGTGTGTACTCCGAAAGAGTGTTTAGTGCCGCCGCTAACCTTGTCAGCAATCGGCGTACGAGGTTACATCCAGAAAATGTGGAGAAGATGATGTTCATTAAAATGAATTATAATCAATTCCTCCGTGGAGACATTGACCAGCAGCAATTGCCTCCACAAAGTACACAGGGAGCTGAGATGGTGGATTCCAGTGGGGACGAATTGATAATCTGTGAGGAGGGGGATGTACACGGTGATATATCGGAGGATGATGATGAGGTGGACATCTTGCCTCTGTAGAGCCAGTTTGTGCAAGGAGAGATTAATTGCTTCTTTTTTGGTGGGGGTCCAAACCAACCCGTCATTTCAGTCACAGTCGTGTGGCAGACCCTGTCACTGAAATGATGGGTTGGTTAAAGTGTGCATGTCCTGTTTATACAACATAAGGGTGGGTGGGAGGGCCCAAGGACAATTCCATCTTGCACCTCTTTTTTCTTTAATTTTTCTTTGCGTCATGTGCTGTTTGGGGAGGGTTTTTTGGAAGGGACATCCTGCGTGACACTGCAGTGCCACTCCTAGATGGGCCCGGTGTTTGTGTCGGCCACTAGGGTCGCTTATCTTACTCACACAGCTACCTCATTGCGCCTCTTTTTTTCTTTGCGTCATGTGCTGTTTGGGGAGGGTTTTTTGGAAGGGACATCCTGCGTGACACTGCAGTGACACTCCTAGATGGGCCCGGTGTTTGTGTCGGCCACTAGGGTCGCTTATCTTACTCACACAGCTACCTCATTGCGCCTCTTTTTTTCTTTGCGTCATGTGCTGTTTGGGGAGGGTTTTTTGGAAGGGACATCCTGCGTGACACTGCAGTGACACTCCTAGATGGGCCCGGTGTTTGTGTCGGCCACTAGGGTCGCTTATCTTACTCACACAGCTACCTCATTGCGCCTCTTTTTTTCTTTGCGTCATGTGCTGTTTGGGGAGGGTTTTTTGGAAGGGACATCCTGCGTGACACTGCAGTGACACTCCTAGATGGGCCCGGTGTTTGTGTCGGCCACTAGGGTCGCTTATCTTACTCACACAGCTACCTCATTGCGCCTCTTTTTTTCTTTGCGTCATGTGCTGTTTGGGGAGGGTTTTTTGGAAGGGACATCCTGCGTGACACTGCAGTGACACTCCTAGATGGGCCCGGTGTTTGTGTCGGCCACTAGGGTCGCTTATCTTACTCACACAGCTACCTCATTGCGCCTCTTTTTTTCTTTGCGTCATGTGCTGTTTGGGGAGGGTTTTTTGGAAGGGACATCCTGCGTGACACTGCAGTGACACTCCTAGATGGGCCCGGTGTTTGTGTCGGCCACTAGGGTCGCTTATCTTACTCACACAGCTACCTCATTGCGCCTCTTTTTTTCTTTGCGTCATGTGCTGTTTGGGGAGGGTTTTTTGGAAGGGACATCCTGCGTGACACTGCAGTGACACTCCTAGATGGGCCCGGTGTTTGTGTCGGCCACTAGGGTCGCTTATCTTACTCACACAGCTACCTCATTGCGCCTCTTTTTTTCTTTGCGTCATGTGCTGTTTGGGGAGGGTTTTTTGGAAGGGACATCCTGCGTGACACTGCAGTGACACTCCTAGATGGGCCCGGTGTTTGTGTCGGCCACTAGGGTCGCTTATCTTACTCACACAGCTACCTCATTGCGCCTCTTTTTTTCTTTGCGTCATGTGCTGTTTGGGGAGGGTTTTTTGGAAGGGACATCCTGCGTGACACTGCAGTGACACTCCTAGATGGGCCCGGTGTTTGTGTCGGCCACTAGGGTCGCTTATCTTACTCACACAGCTACCTCATTGCGCCTCTTTTTTTCTTTGCGTCATGTGCTGTTTGGGAAGGGTTTTTTTGAAGGGACATCCTGCGTGACACTGCAGTGACACTCCTAGATGGGCCCGGTGTTTGTGTCGGCCACTAGGGTCGCTTATCTTACTCACACAGCTACCTCATTGCGCCTCTTTTTTTCTTTGCGTCATGTGCTGTTTGGGGAGGGTTTTTTGGAAGGGACATCCTGCGTGACACTGCAGTGACACTCCTAGATGGGCCCGGTGTTTGTGTCGGCCACTAGGGTCGCTTAGCTTAGTCATCCAGCGACCTAGGTGCAAATTTTAGGACTAAAAATAATATTGTGAGGTGTGAGGTATTCAGAATAGACTGAAAATGAGTGTAAATGATGGTTTTTGAGGTTAATAATACTTTGGGATCAAAATGACCCCCAAATTCTATGATTTAAGCTGTTTTTTAGTGTTTTTTAAAAAAAACACCCGAATCCAAAACACACCCGAATCCGACAAAAAAAATTCGGTGAGGTTTTGCCAAAACGCGGTCGAACCCAAAACACGGCCGCGGAACCGAACCCAAAACCAAAACACAAAACCCGAAAAATTTCCGGCGCTCATCTCTAATATATATATATATATATATATATATATATATATATAAAGAAAGTGGAGAATAGCGCCTAAGACAATCCAATTTAGGACACACTGGTGGATATATTTGAAAGGATAAATTTATCTAAAATAAACAGCACACCCCATCTATCAATGGTCTCCAAATTACTGCCTGAAGCTCCCTGAACAATCCACAGCTGCTTCTCAGGAGATAGTAGTGCGTCAAGCCATGATAGCACCCAGCACTCTAGCTCTTTAAGTTCACCCATCATTAAAACATTTGTGACCAGAACATCTGATCCAATAACACACACTTTCCTGCTAACTCAACCATGTGTCATCGAACTGACTACTTTTAAAAGAGCTAAGTTATTTGTTCTTTTTTAAAACCTCACCTATATTCTCACGCCTCACAGGGTGAATTGTCACACAAAAATTATTTTATGTTAAACACTAGTAGGCGCTCTCTTGCATTCCATTCTCTCTCTCTCTCTCTCTCTCTCTCTCTCTCTCTCTCTCTCTATATATATATATATGTACAGACAGCTGTGTTTAAACAAACGTTTCAAAGCATGTTGCTTTTTCGTCAAGACATGTATGTATGTATATATATATATATATATATATATATACAGGTTGAGTATCCCATATCCAAATATTCCGAAATACGGAAAATTCCGAAATACGGACTTTTTTAAATGAGAGTGAGATAGTGAAACCTTTGTTTTTTGATGGCTCAATGTACACAAACTTTGTTTCATACACAAAGTTATTATTCATATTTTATTAAATGACCTTCAGGCTGTGTGTATAAGGTGTATATGAAACATAAATGAATTGTGTGAATGTAGACACACTTTGTTTAATGCACAAAGTTATAAAAAATATTGGCTAAAATTACCTTCAGGCTGTGTGTACAAGGTATATATGAAACATAAATGCATTCTGTGCTTAGATTTAGGTCCCATCGCCATGATCACTCATTATGGTATGCAATTATTCCAAAATACGGAAAAATCCGATATCCAAAATACCTCTGGTCCCAAACATTTTGGATAAGGGATACTCAACCTGTATATATATATACAATAAAAAACATCTGGCACTCTGATTAAATGAAAAAAATGCCAGGGTGCCCTCCTAATGATCATGTAGAAGAAGTATTCTTCCCCACCTGTGGCTCAGGTGTTTAGCAGCAAAGGAAGAGAGGCGGCACTCCATGGACTTGTGAAAAAACTTTTTAGTGTTTAAAACATGATGGCAACAAATAACATCGTGTCCAAAAAAAGCAACAAAGGTACAGGCATCTTACGTTTCAAGGCATGGCAGCCTTTTCATCAGGTAAGTAAACCCTAGTGCTGTGAGAAAAAACAAAGAACCAAACTAAACCAAGAGACACTCACCTGTTAAGTAGCGTGGAAAGCAGAGGAGAGGTGTTCCCGGCGTCTGTGACCGGGACTTCCGGGTGAGTCACGTGAGCGGCTCACCAATGACGTGTCCGTTGCTAAGCAACGCGTTCGTGAGGTAGCAGGCGCCGGGAAAACCTGTGCGTGAAGCAAAAAAAATAAAGAGGGTGACGACATGTGTTTACATGCAATGCCCAGCAAACTATAACTGATGTAAGTGAGAGTGAAATATGGAATGTGTTAAAATGAATTAAAAAGGAAGTTTAAAAAGTTACTATTCTACAGCTGCATAGCAAGAGAAAGTGCAAATATAAGTACTTATTGTTTCAAGTAAATAAACATGTTGTAACTATATGTCCCATATAAGCAAAGGAGCAATGGCAAGTTTAATTAATAAACATATTAACTTAGGCACTGTGCACTAACTGTCGTCTATCACAGGGCGGTGGGTGGAAAAAGAAGGACAAAGGGTACGGGGGGGGGGGGGGGAACAGAGGGGATGGGGGGGAAGGGAAGGGGGGAAGGGAGGGGTCAGAAAAGGGGGGAGGAAAAAAGAGGGGGTGGGGAGGGAGGGCGGGAGGGGAGAGAGGGGAAGGAGGGGGGGGAGAAGAGGGGAAGAAGCAGGACTACTGCTGGGTACTACGAACATCTGAAATGACCTAGTGCAATGTGTCTCTTATAGGAAAACATTCCAGGTAAATTTTTCGTTTAGTCCCTTGGGTGATAGTGCATCCAGTAGAAAGATCCATTTAGATTCGCACTTGGATAGCGCCCGATGTCTATCGCCACCTCTCAATGGTACCGGAATGTGGTCGATGATTTTGTATCTGAGGCTGGACAGTGGATGGCTGCATAATCTGAAGTGATGTGCCACTGGTTGGTCAACCGGCTTGCCTTCCAAAGATGCTTTTATAGCCGATCGATAAAGCGCCATCCTGTCGCGTAGATTTAGTAGTCCTGCTTCTTCCCCTCTTCTCCCCCCCCCTCCTTCCCCTCCCGCCCTCTCTCCCCACCCCCTCTTTTTTCCTCCCCCCTTTTCTTACCCTTCCCCCCTTCCCTTCCCCCCCTCCCCCTCTGTTCCCCCTCCTCCCCCATACCCTTTGTCCTTCTTTTTCCACCCACCGCCCTGTGATAGACGACAGTTAGTGCACAGTGCCTAAGTTAATATGTTTATTAATTAAATTTGCCATTGCTCCTTTGCTTATATGGGGCATATAGTTACAACATGTTTATTTACTTGAAACAATAAGTACTTATATTTGCACTTTCTCTTGCTATGCAGCTGTAGAATAGTAACTTTTTTTTACTTCCTTTTTAATTCATTTTAACACATTCCATATTTCACTCTCACTTACATCAGTCATAGTTTGCTGGGCATTGCATGTAAACACATGCCGTCACCCTCTTTATTTGTTTTGCTTCACGCACAGGTTTTCCCGGCGCCTGCTACCTCACGAACGCGTTGCCTAGCAACGGACACGTCATTGGTGAGCCGCTCACGTGACTCACCCGGAAGTCCCGGTCACAGACGCTGGGAACACCTCTCCTCTGCTTTCCACACTACTTAACAGGTGAGTGTCTCTTGGTTTAGTTTGGTTCTTTGTTTTTTCTCACAGCACTAGGGTTTACTTACCTGATGAAAAGGCTGCCATGCCTTGAAACGTTGTAAGATGCCTGTACCTTTATTGCTTTTTTTGGACACAATGTTATTTGTTGCCATCATGTTTTAAACACTAAAAAGTTTTTTCACAAGTCCATGGAGTGCCGCCTCTCTTCCTTCGCTGCTAAACAGCTGAGCCACAGGTGGGGAAGGATACTTCTACTATATATATATATATATATATATAGCCATCCTTACTTTTTTTTCTCATCTCTTAATGATACACAGTTACCCCTCCCCCCAAGGTGCACCGTTATCCCCATCCTATGGTATACAGTTACCCCCCCAAAGAGACTCACAGGTCTGGCTGAATGTCTCCTCCAGGGGCTAATGCTGAATGTGTCCAGTGCGAGTCATGTGAATGCGCAGGGCTCCGGAGGAAGCTCTGTGTGTCAGCTCGTGATCTCCGGTGTCCGTGTCCCGTTACCTGCTCCTCTCAGCTGTCAACAGAAGTTAGGTAGATGGAGCGGGGTTTCCGCAGCTGTAGCTACTCTCCTCCCAGCCGGCGGATACTGGGGACGGAACGGCAGCAACCGTGCACTCCCGGTCACCCCTCAGTGTCTATACTGACACTGACAAGCGCCTTACTGTAACAGGGCGGGGAAGGTATTCTACACACTAATATCCGCGCCGAGGAATAGGGGCTGAAAGGCTCGTAGCTCTGCCTTAGCTTGCCCCTGCCTGTTAGTTTGACAGGTGCAGCAGGCGGAAGAGCAGGGAGAGTGCCTCTCCGTCCAGACCGGTGCCTCCTTGCAGTGCTGACCTCACTGAGCGGCTAGCTCTGGCTCTGAGCACAGTACTGCAGATCAGAGATCTGATCTGTTGGGGGCCCTTTTAAAAAAGGGGGCCTGGTGTACTTACTCCCATCCGCCCCTCCCCTTAATCCGGCTCTGGGAGCGAGGGACGGAAAAAAGCTGAAAGAGGAAGATTTTCTGTGAGTACAGAAACTACAAGGTTATACTCCTCCCCTAACCCCACCCTTGACACTGCAATTGGCTGTTCACTATAGGAACCTTAACTCTTAAGTGTCCTGCATCTGAAATGTTCCCTTGTCATCTAGCCTGGGGATATGAGGTGTGTCCTGCACACTTGGGTGTCCTCCAACGTCAATTCCATAATTTTACAAACTTGTATAAAAACACTTCAAATCACTTTATAAACATTTTCTGTGCCCCAACAAACTGGAAAGACTCATTTGCTGAAAAACACTTGTTGCCTATCATACTTCAGATATGTAAAAATTAACCATTTGACACTAATATCGTCAAATATGCTTTTAAGTTCATCCAATACTTTGCGAATAAAACTTCTAGATTGTTCTGCTATCTTATTTGTCATCATCTGGTGGTTTGAGGTGAGTTTTCCCAGGTCGAACATTGTAGAAGTAATATGCTACAGTGCTGCGATCCTCAGGAATTGCAATTGAATTATGAGAATCGTGGGAGCGCACTTCATAAAAATTAGTCATGATGTTCATTTTTAAGGTGCAAATTTGCACTTCCAAGTTCCCGAAGTATTGTATAGAATAATATTAGCTCCTAAATATGTTGTGTTATTATATAAAGATGCATCACCACTGAATTAGTTTATATGTATTATCACTGACACAAAAAATATATTTTCCACTTTTGTCAATAATAACAGAGAGCAAAGAAGACAATATAACTACAAAACAACAAAACATTTCATATTAATAATAATGTATGTTGATTTTCACTGAAGTCTACTTGGTTTTAATTAAAAAAAAGTTGAACAATGTATCCAGTGAATAGTACTGTACCTAACTCATATCAGTATATCACTCCATTCTTGCTAATCTCCAGTATCTACTGTATAACTTTGATAATAACACATCATTTTTACTACTACAGCAAAAGTGCATCATAACAGTTTGCTTTCTGCAAGCTGCAACCTCAACATTATCAGGATGAGTAAGTTAAATGTCACAATTATTTAGTTAGTTTTGTATATTACAAGGACCTATGTGTCCACTTATAAACAACTTACATCAAACGATGATGAACATCAGTATAGACCATTGCCATATTTAAAAGAAACACACCCACTTTGCATTTCGAAAAGACTGGTTAGAGGACTTCCTTCATAAACAAGCCAGAGTTAAGAGAAGTTTTTGACCTTTGTGAGAATTTTATATATTATCTGCCATCTAGAATCCGTACCCAAATATACACCTGCTTTAGAACTACAGCATGGTTTGAGGTGTAGTTGCAGACGGATGACCCCTCTGTCTTACTACTTACCACATCTGCCTAGAGCTCCAACCTTAACACTGCTTTTCTCCCTCTCTATTCCCCTCCTCCCTCTTCCGCTTCAATTTTCCTCTCTCCAACCTCCAAGGAATGCACCTGGGACTTTTACCCTCATTGAAATAATGTTGAGGGTCTAAGCAGAGAACGCTTTCTTTGCTATCATTATACATTGCATTTGTTTATTTTCCATTATAACTACTGTATAGTCAAGAGCTATATCGAAGACTTTATTTTTTTTACAGTTTTACATATTCAAATTTTTAAAATATATTTTTCTTCTGTAGACTCTGATGCTTAATAAAAAAGTATTAAAAAACAGAAAAAAAACACACACAGCCTTGGTGTTCTTAGTCTAGGTTGGTGGCAGCACTGGACAATGGCAGACTGGGCTAGAGACAATATAAAAGGAGAAACCCTTAACACAGTCGAATCCTGTTTAGATTGAGGCTTATTTCTCTGACGTCCTAAGTGGATGCTGGGACTCCGTAAGGACCATGGGGAATAGCGGCTCCGCAGGAGACTGGGCACAACTAAAGAAAGCTTTAGGACTACCTGGTGTGCACTGGCTCCTCCCTCTATGACCCTCCTCCAGACCTCAGTTAGAATCTTGTGCCCGGCTGAGCTGGATGCACACTAGGGGCTCTCCTGAGCTCCTAGAAAAGAAAGTATATTTTAGGTTTTTTTATTTTCAGTGAGATCTGCTGGTAACAGACTCACTGCTACGAGGGACTAAAGGGAGAAGAAGTGAACCTACCTGCTTGCAGCTAGCTTGGGCTTCTTAGGCTACTGGACACCATTAGCTCCAGAGGGATCGAACACAGGGCCCGACCTCGATCGTCTGGTCCCGGAGCCGCGCCGCCGTCCCCCTTACAGAGCCAGAAGCAAGAAGATGGTCCTGAAAATCGGTGGCAGAAGACTTCGGTCTTCAACAAGGTAGCGCACAGCACTGCAGCTGTGCGCCATTGCTCCTCATGCACACCTCGCACTCCGGTCACTGATGGGTGCAGGGCGCTGGGGGGGGGGGGCGCCCTGAGCAGCAATATTAACACCTTGGCTGGCATAAAAAAATCACAATATATAGTCCTAGAGGCTATATATGTGAAAAATACCCCTGCCAGAGATCCATAAAAAAGCGGGAGAAGTCCGACGAAAAAGGGGCGGGGCTATCTCCCTCAGCACACTGGTGCCATTTTCTCTTCACAGTGCAGCTGGAAGACAGATCCCCAGGCTCTCCCCTGTAGTTTTCAGGCTCAAAGGGTTAAAAAGAGAGGGGGGGCACTAAATTTATGTGCAAAATCTGTGTATTATAGCAGCTATAAGGGAAAAATCACTGTGGGTAGTGTGAATCCCTGCATTATATAGCGCTCTGGTGTGTGCTGGCATACTCTCTCTCTGTCTCCCCAAAGGACTTTGTGGGGTCCTGTCCTCAGTCAGAGCATTCCCTGTGTGTGTGCGGTGTGTCGGTACGGCTGTGTCGACATGGTTGATGAGGAGGCTTATGTGGAGGCGGAGCAGATGCCGATAAATGTGATGTCGCCCCCTGTGGGGCCGACACCAGAGTGGATGGATAGGTGGAAGGTATTAACCGACAGTGTCAACTCCTTACATAAAAGGCTGGATGACGTAACAGCTGTGGGACAGCCGGCTTCTCAGTCCGCGCCTGCCCAGGCGTCTCAAAGGCCATCAGGGGCTCAAAAACGCCCGCTACCTCAGATGGCAGACACAGATGTCGACACGGAGTCTGACTCCAGTGTCGACGAGGTTGAGACATATACACAATCCACTAGGTACATCCGTTGCATGATCTCGGCAATGAAAAATGTGTTACACATTTCTGACATTAACCAAAGTACCACAAAAAAGGGGTTTTATGTTTGGGGAGAAAAAGCAGCCAGTGTTTTGTTCCCCCATCAGATGAGTGAATGAAGTGTGTGAAGAAGCGTGGGTTTCCCCGATAAGAAACTGGTAATTTCTAAAAAGTTACTGATGGCGTACCCTTTCCCGCCAGAGGATAGGTCACGTTGGGAGATATCCCCTAGGGTGGATAAGGCGCTCACACGTTTGTCAAAAAAGGTGGCACTGCCGTCTTAGGATACGGCCACTTTGAAGGAGCCTGCTGATAAAAAGCAGGAGGCTATCCTGAAGTCTGTATATACACACTCAGGTACTATATTGAGACCTGCAATTACCTCAGCATGGATAGTGCTGCTACAGCGTGGTCTATTACCCTGTCACGACAGGGATACTATTTTTCTAACCATAGAGCATATTAAAGACGTCGTCTTATATATGAGGGATGCACAGAGGGATATTTGTCAGCTGGCATCCAGCATTAATGCAATGTCCATTCTGCCAGGAGGGTATTAGGGACCCGGCAGTGGACAGGCGATGCTGACTTTAGAAGGCACATGAAGATTCTGCCTTATAAGGGTGAGGAATTGTTTGGGGATGGTCTCTGGGACCTCGTATCCACAGCAACAGCTGGGAAAGAATTTTTTTTTACCTCAGGTTTCCTCACAGCCTAAGAAAGCACCGTATTATCAGGTACAGTCCTTTCGGCTTCAGAAAAGCAAGCGGGTCAAAGGCGCTTCCTTTCTGCACCGAGACAAGGGAAAAGGGAAAAAGTTCCACCAGACAGCCAGTTCCCAGGATCAAAAATCTTCCCCCGCTTCCTCTGAGTCCACCGCATGACGCTGGGGCTCCACGGGGGTGAGCCAGGTGCGGTGGGGGCGCGTCTCGGGAATTTCAGCGACCAGTAGGCTCGCTCACAGGTGGATCCCTGGGTTCTGCAAGTAGTATCACTGGGATACAAGCTGGAGTTCGAGGCGACTCCCCCTCGCCGTTACCTCAAATCAGCCTTGCCTGCTGCCCTCGAGGGGAGGTAGTACTGGCGGCAATTCACAAGCTGTACTCCAGCAGGTGATAATCAAGGTACCCCTCCTTCAACAAGGCCGGGGTTACTATTCCACAATGGTTGTGGTACCGAAACCAGACGGTTCGGTGAGACCCATTCTAAAATTGAAATCCTTGAACACTTATATACGAAGGTTCAAGTTCAAAATGGAATCGCTCAGGGCGGTTATTGCAAGCCTGGACGAAGGGGATTACATGGTATCACTGGACATCAAGGATGCTTACCTGCATGTCCCCATTTACCCTCCTCACCAGGAGTACCTCAAAATTGTGGTACAGGACTGTCATTACCAATTCCAGACGTTGCCGTTGGTCTGTCCCCGGCACCAAGGGTATTTACCAAGGTAATGGCCGAAATGATGATACTCTTTCGTAAAAAGGGAGTTATAATTATCCCGTACTTGGACGATCTCCTTATAAAGGCGAGGTCCAGGGAGCAGTTGTTGGTCGGAGTAGCACTATCTAGTGAAGTGCTACAACAGCACGGCTGGATTCTGAATATTCCAAAGTCGCAGCTGGTTTCTACGACGCGTCTACTGTTCCTGGGTATGGTTCTGGACACAGAACAGGAAAAAGTGTTTCTCCCGGAGGAGAAGGCCAAGGAGTTGTCATTTCTAGTCAGAGACCTCCTAAAACAAGTACAGGTGTCAGTGCATCAATGCACGCGAGTCCTGGGAAAGATGGTAGCTTCTTACGAAGAAATTCCATTCGGCAAGTTCCATGCAAGGATCTTCCAGTGGGATCTGTTGGACAAGTGGTCCGGGTCGCATCTTCAGATGCATCGGCTGATAACCCTGTCTCCAAGGGCCAGGGTGTCGCTGTTGTGGTGGCTGCAGAGTGCTCATCTTCTAGAGGGCCGCAGATTCGGCATACAGGACTGGGTCCTGGTGACCAAGGATGCCAGCCTTCGAGGCTGGGGGGCAGTCACACAGGGAAGAAACTTCCAAGGACTATGGTCGAGTCAGGAGACTTCCCTACACATAAATATTCTGGAACTAAGGGCCATTCACAATGCCCTAAGTCAGGCTAGACCCCTGCTTCAACACCAGCCGGTGCTGATCCAGTCAGACAACATCACGGCAGTCGCCCATGTAAACCAACAGGGCAGCACAAGAAGCAGGATGGCGATGGCAGAAGCCACAAGGATTTTCCGATGGGCGGAAAATCATGTGTTAGCACTGTCAGCAGTGTTCATTCCCGGAGTGGACAACTGGGAAGCAGACTTTCTCAGCAGGCACGACCTCCACCCGGGAGAGTGGGGACTTCATCCAGAAGTCTTCCAAATGATTGTACACCATTGGGAAAGGCCACAGGTGGACATGATGGCGTCCCGCCTCAACAAAAAGCTAAAAAGATATTGCACCAGGTCAAGGGACCTTCAGGCGATATCTGTGGCCGCTCTGGTAACACCGTGGGGGTACCAGTCGGTGTATGTGTTCCCTCCTCTGCCTCTCATACCCAAGGTACTGAGAATAATAAGAAGGAGAGGAGTAAGAACTATACTCGTGGTTCCGGATTGGCCAAGAAGAGCTTGGTACCCAGAACTTCAAAAAATGATCTCAGAGGACCCATGGCCTCTGCCGCTCAGACAGGACCTGCTGCAGCAGGGGCCCTGTCTGTTCCAAGACTTACCGCGGCTGCGTTTGACGGCATGGCGGTTGAACGCCGGATCCTGAAGGAAAAGGGCATTCCGGAGGAAGTCAGCCCTACGCTGATTAAAGCTAGGAAAGAAGTGACCGCAAACCATTATCACCGCATATGGCGAAAATATGTTGCGTGGCGTGAGGCCAGGAAAGCCCAACGGAGGAATTTCAGTTGGGCCGTTTTCTGCACTTCCTACAGTCAGGGGTGACTATGGGCCTAAAATTGGGTTCCATTAAGGTCCAGATTTCGGCTCTGTCGATTTTCTTCCAGAAAGAACTGGCTTCACTGCCTGATGTTCAGACATTTGTTCAGGGAGTGCTGCATATTCAACCCCCTTTTGTGCCTCCAGTGGGGGGTTGAATATGGGATCACAACGTGGTGTTGGATTTCCTAAAGTCACATTGGTTTGAGCCACTAAAAACCGTGGATTTGAAATATCTCACGTGGAAAGTGGTCATGCTGTTGGCCTTGGCTTCGGCCAGGCGTGTGTCAGAATTGGCGGCTTTGTCATATAAAAGCCCTTATCTGATTTTCCATATGGATAGGGCAAATTGAGGACTCGTCCACAGTTTCTCCCTAAGGTGGTATCAGCTTTTCTTTTGAACCAACCTATTGTAGTGCCTGCGGCTACTAAGGACTTGGAGGATTCTAAGTTGTTGGACGTAGTCAGGGCCCTGAAAATTTATGTTTCCAGGACAGCTAGTGTCAGGAAAACTGACTCGCTATTTATCCTGTATGCACCCAACAAGCTGGGTGCTCCTGCTTCAAAGCAGACTATTGCTCGCTGGATTTGTAGTACGATTCGGCTTGCACATTCTGCGGCTGGACTGCCGCATCCTAGATCAGTGAAAGCCCATTCCACGAGGAAGGTGGGCTCTTCTTGGGCGGCTGCCCGAGGGGTCTCGGCTTTACAACTTTGCCGAGCAGCTACTTGGTCGGGGTCAAACACATTTGCTAAATTTTACAAGTTTGATACCCTGGCTGAGGAGGACCTAGAGTTTGCTCATTCGGTGCTGCAGAGTCATCCGCACTCTCCCGCCCGTTTGGGAGCTTTGGTATAATCCTCATGGTCCTTACGGAGTCCCAGCATCCACTTAGGACGTCAGAGAAAATAAGATTTTACTCACCGGTAAATCTATTTCTCGTAGTCCGTAGTGGATGCTGGGCGCCCATCCCAAGTGCGGATTGTCTGCAATACTTGTATATAGTTATTGTTAACTAAAGGGTTATTGTTGAGCCATCCGATGAGAGGCTCAGTTATATTTCATACTGTTAACTGGGTATAGTATCACGAGTTATACGGTGTGATTGGTGTGGCTGGTATGAGTCTTACCCGGGATTCAAAATCCTTCCTTATTGTGTCAGCTCTTCCGGGCACAGTATCCTAACTGAGGTCTGGAGGAGGGTCATAGAGGGAGGAGCCAGTGCACACCAGGTAGTCCTAAAGCTTTCTTTAGTTGTGCCCAGTCTCCTGCGGAGCCGCTATTCCCCATGGTCCTTACGGAGTCCCAGCATCCACTACGGACTACGAGAAATAGATTTACCGGTGAGTAAAATCTTTTTTTTTTTTTTCTCTGGTGCAATACTGGTCTCAGCAAGCCTTGGCACCCTGAGCCCAATGGGACTTCTATCATACCTGCAAAACCATAATCACTATTTAAAAAGTCCTTTATTAAAAATAAACACACAGCCACAGAGTTGCAGACAATTTTTTTATCAAACACAAAGTCTGGATTTTTAAAGAACACTAATCTATAATAATTAACTAGCATATTAGACTTGGTATTTGCTAGAGATGAACAGGTTCGGTTCTCAGAGAACCAAAGCCCCCCGAATATCCTGTTCTGAGACAGGTTCTGAGTCCGGCTTGGGAATTCCCGCCAGACACGGAAACCAGAATGAAGCAAACGTCATTATCCTGCTGCTGGATTCTCACAGGTTTTGGATTCCATATAAACAGTTGTGCGTCGCCGCCACTTTCACTTCAATCTTGGAGAGTGAGGGAGACTGACCTCTGTCTCTATGTGGGTGGTGGCGTCGGGTGGGGTCAGTGTGTGCTCTTTAGGGGTGCTGTTCCTGTCATTGTGGTGTACCTGTGCTGTTAGGGGTGCTGTCCTGGCTGTCACTGGTGTTTCATGTGCTGTTAGGGGCAGTGGCGTAACTAGAAATTTTTCTCCCCCAAGCCAAAAAATTCTTCGGCGCCCCCCCCCCCCCCACCCCCCTTCATGCTCCATAATTGGGAGCAAGAAAGGGATAAATATGCGCGCCTAAGGCGCGCGCGACAAAAAAGGGGCGTGGTTTCGTTGGAATGGGCGTGGTTTCGCATAAAGGGGCGTGGCATTGCAGGAAAAGACTACCTTATACCCCAGTTTTGCAACCTGCACGCCCATACGTTGGCCACCACAGGAAAGAAAAATAATCCTGATTCATGCCCCTTACATTATTTGTCATATTTCCTCCTTATAGTAATGCCCAGTATACATTATGCCACATACTGTAATGGCCCTTAGACATTATGCCGCACACAATAATGCACATGACACAATATGCACACACTGTAATGCCCCCGACACATTATGCCACACAACGTAATGCCTGTGACACATTATGCCACACACCGTAATGCCTGTGACACATTATGACAGGAATCGCAATGCCCGTTATACATTATGCTACACACTGCAATGCCCCTGATACATTATAGCACATACAATGTCTGTGACACATTATGACACACACTGCAATGTCCGTGATACATTATGCCACACACTGCAATGACCCTGAGACATTATACCACATATCACAATGCCCGCGATATAGTATACCATACACCGTAATGCCTGTGACACATTATGACACACACTGCAATGTCCGTGATACGTTATGCCACACACCGTAATGCCCATTACACATTAAGTCCTACAGTAAGGCTTCTAATTACTTTTCAATTACCTGCTCGTTGTCAGGGGTTTCATGCACTGGGTGTCATGCTCGTTGCCAGGGGTTTCATGCTCTTGGTTCCATGCACGGTGCCAGGGGTTTTCATGCTCAGGGTGTCATGCTCGTTGCCAGGGGTTTCATGCACTGGGTGTCATGCTCGTTGCCAGGTGTTTCATGCACTGGGTGTCATGCTCGTTGCTAGGAGGTAGTCCTTGTTGCTAGGGCTGTGCTCCCAGTGCCACATATGTCCCCAGTGCCAGATATTCCCCCACGGTGCCAGGTACTCACATGCCCCAGTGCCAAATATAGCCCCCCCCATGTGCCAGGTACACATATACCCCCCAGTGCCAGATATTCCCCCCCAGTGCCACATATGCCCCCAGTGCCAGATATGCCCCCAGTGCCATATATTCCCCCCCAGTGCCATATATTCCCCCCCAGTGCCATATATGCCCCCAGTGCCATATATGCCCCCAGTGCCAGATATTCCCCCCCAGTGCCATATATGCCCCCAGTGCCAGATATTCCCCCCGTGCCAGATATTCCCCCCGTGCCATATATGCCCCCAGTGCCAGATATTCCCCCCCAGTGCCATATATGCCCCCAGTGCCAGATATTCCCCCCCCCCCAGTGCCACATATGCCCCCCAGTGCCACATATGCCCACAGTGCCATATATTCCCCCCCAGTGCTAAATATGCCCCCAGTGCCACATATGCCCCCAGTGCCAGATATTCCCCCCCAGTGCCATATATGCCCCCAGTGCCATATATTCCCCCCGTGCCATATATGCCCCCAGTGCCAGATATTCCCCCCCAGTGCCATATATGCCCCCAGTGCCAGATATTCCCCCCCAGTGCCATATATGCCCCAGTGCCAGATATTCCCCCCAGTGCCAGATATTCCCCCCCCCAGTGCCAGATATGCCCCCAGTGCCAGATATTCCCCCCCAGTGCCATATATGACCCAGTGCCAGATATTCCCCCCAGTGCCATATATGACCCAGTGCCAGATATTCCCCCCAGTGCCATATATGCCCCAGTGCCAGATATTCCCCCCAGCGCCAGATATCTCCCCCCCCCCCGCTTTTTGGAGGGACATGGAGGGCACAGCTCACCTCTCCTGTGTCCCTCCTGCTGCATCATCTCCGGCGGCCGCGGGTCTAATAGGGGGAAGTGCCGGTTCGTGAGCCAATTAGAGCTCACGGACGGCACTTTCCCCTATTAGACCCGCGGCCGCCGGAGATGATGCAGCAGGAGGGACACAAGGAGGCGCGCTGTGCCCTCTGTGTCCCTCCAAAAAGCGGCGGAGGGAAGGAGACTGCAGACTGACATGCGGACGCTCGTCCGCATGTCAGTCTGCTGTAAATCAGTGGCGCCCCCGCAGCCCCTCGCCCCCAAGCCACCGCGAGGGCTGCGGGGGCAGTAGTTACGCCACTGGTTAGGGGTGCTGCAGCTGTATATGGATGTTGCTGTCCTGGCTGTCATTGTGTTGTAAAGGGGGCAGGGTCGCAGTCGTCTTGTATGCTGTGAAAATACAGGGTTGCTGGTTGTAAAAAAATTGGGTTGCATTGAAAATAAATGTACACTGGCCCTGTCTTTTATGCTGTAAAAATGCAGGGGTGCTGCTGTTAAAATAAATGTACACTGGCCCTGTCTTGCATGCTGTAAAAACTCTGGGGTGCAGTGAAGATAAATGTACACTGGCACTGTCTTGTATGCTGTAAAAAATTGGGGTGCAGTGAAAATAAATGTACACTGGCCCTGTCTTATATGCTGTAAAAATTCAGGGGTGCAGTGAAGATAAATGTACACTGGCACTGTCTTGTATGCTGTAACAAATGTGCACTGCAGTGAAAATAAATGTACATTGGCCCTGTCTTATATGCTGTAAAAAATATGGGGTTCAGTGAAAATAAATGTACACTGGCCCTGTATTGTATGCTGTAAAAAATCTGGAGTGCAGTGAAAATAAATGTACACTGGCCCTGTCATGTATGCTGTAAAAATACAGGGGTGCTGTTGTTAAACCAAATGTACACTGGTCATGTATGCTGTAAAAATACAGGGGTGCTGCTGTTTAAATAAAAGTACACTTGTCCTGTATGCTGTAAAAATACAGGGGTGCATTAGATAAAATAAAAGTACACTGGCCCTGTATGCTATGAAAATAAACACTGAAGGGAGGGTGGGAATCTGAGGATGAGGACGACATCTTGCATCTGTAGAGCCGGTTGGGTAAGGAGAGATTAATTGCTTCTTTTTTGGTGGGGGTCCAAACAAACCAATCATTTCAGCCACAGTCGTGTGGCAGACCCTGTTGCTGAAATGATTGGTTTGTTAAAGTGTGCATGTCCTGTTTATAGAACATCAGGGTGGGTGGGAGGGCCCAAGGACAATTGCATCTTGCACGCCTTTTCTTTGCCACATCATTCCAGGAGTGCTGCCCTATATGGGGGGCTGCCCCACTTCCGTATAAGTCCAGGGGTGCTGTTGCATGTCTGCTGTGCTGTGTAATTATCCAGGGGTGCTGCCTATGCTGTATAAGTCTAGGGGTGCTGCCGTATAATTCCAGGGGTGCTGCTCTACTTGATCCTAGGTTTAAATGAAAGCCTAGAGCAGATATGAAAAAAGCTTCAACATCACAAACAGATTTGTGAAAACATAGCTGCAAAGGTGGAAATGGAAATTGTTATTTTGACAAAGTGGGGAGAGACCACATTTGTGGCAAAAGTCAGTGTGACTCAGAAGAGACTGAATCATAATCCAGCGCAACTGCCGGAGAGGTAAAAGTGAGATTTTCTGCCGGAGTATTAGAGGTTCTTCTCAATTATTTCATGTTAGGGACTCAAATGAATGGCTCAAATTAGTCAACCTTAATTTTGATTTATTATTAATGTTCTACAATTTGGGATTATTTATTTAGAAGATGCGCATTTGGTGTACATGGATCTTCTTTTCCTAAGGGCTGCGTAAGGTTATCGCAAGACCTTGTGGTGTTAGAAGAACAGAGTATCAGTTATCTTGCATTGCATCAGCTTTCCATTGCACTGCAGCACTAGATGGGTCAGGAGCTCCAGTGAGGCACAAACAGTTACTGAATAAGCCCAGTATGGAGTCTCATGGTGGCTTACAGCCAGGAAGATGTCTGGCTTGCCAGGCTGAGGCATGCTGTGATTAGCATTGCTTCCTCTCACAGTCCTACTTATAATATGAAATGATTTTCGACTGTAGAGTGGTAAGCTCCACTAAAGGCAGAGGCTGAATAACAAAAATTTCACTGCACAGTCCTGCTTAGTACTGTACGGAACCCACCCAAACTCAACTTGTCACACAGGTATGCTCACGTGCATGTAACTGGGAGCTATGAAAAACAAAAGTAAGGCATCTTCCACGTAATATGTAAATAAAAATGCAATAAAAAAAATGGAAACAAAGAAACCCACAAGATTTTCACAAAATAAGTCTCCAGACTCCATGAAGGGGAAAATATCCAATCTTGATCCTGTGGTATACACAGTTTATTTGCATCCCAGCATTAAATCTGAGATTATCTTAATCCCGGAACATGGAGAAGGGGGTACAAATTTGGAGGCTTTGGCCGCTAGTTTTTCAGCTTCTCCAGTAATGTGGTAATTATATATTTGCTATAGGAGTGGAGGTGAAAGCCTATGTGTTGTTCCTGATTGTGTGTGCCTCTCTAATTTTTAATCACCTTCTTGACACTGTCCTCTTCCTCTTGCCTCTTCTCATAATGTGAAAAGTCATCAAAGAAGGAGGTGGTATGTTGGGAGCTAGCTATGATTCGGATAACTTGGCGAGTTTTTTTCCAGGGCGCCCACCTGTCACTGAAATGATGGTTTTATTAAACTGTGTATGTCCGATTTAAACAACATAAGGGTGGGTGGGAGACAATTCCATCTGGCACCTCTTTTTTTTCTTTGCATTATGTGCTGTTTGGGCATAGTATTTAAAACTGCCATCCTGCCTGCCACTGCAGTGCTACTCCTAGATGGGCCAGGTGTTTGTGCCGCCCACTTGTGTCGCTTAGTTTAGTCATCCAGCTACCTCGGTGCAACCTTCTGGCCTTAAAACAATATTGTGAGGTGTGAGGTGTTCAGAATAGACTGGAAATGAATGTTATTGAGGTTAATAATACCGTAGGATCAAAATTACCCCCAAATTCTGTGATTTTAGCTGTTTTTATGTTTTTTTTAAAAAAAATCATCCAAAACCAAAACCCGAAAGGGTGGTTTTTGCAAAACCAATCCAGATCCAAACACGAGCGGAGATCCAGATGCAAAACCAAAACAAAAAACCCACCGCACATCTCTAGAATTCGCCATGTGGATGGGTTTCTTCTCCCCCCTTTACAGCTACCATGGCTGCACTTTTCCACAGTACCTTCTCCTGTCCCCCACTGTGGAAGACCCGGGCGAGAGGTGTGTGTGTGTGTGTGTGTGTGTGTGTGTGTGTGTGTGTGTGTGTGTGTGTGTGTGTGTGTGTGTGTGTGTGTGTGTGTGTGTGTGTGTGTGTGTGTGCGCTATTCCCCAGTGTACATGTCTGATTTGGGATATATCAGTAATATTATTATATATAAATTCCATATATCTTTCCTAAAGTGTAAATTGTAAGGATATTAGAAATCAAGTTACTTTAATATCAAATAAAGGAATGAAGCCAAAAGCTAAGTGTCCTATTACCTTAATAGCTTAAACAATACAAAATATTATTTACAGTAAAATTGTGAAAGTTTCCGGCATAATAAGTCAAGCGATATTGGATGAAGTTTTGGAAAAATAGTTATTTAATATATAGCTTATGGGAAGAGGAGGAGGAATGCATGTAAGAAATTAAGGGTAAGATTTATCAAAACTTGGAAAGAAAATGGATAGAAATAAAGTACCAACCAATAAACTCCTGCCATGTTACAGGCTGTGTTTGAAAAATGGCAAGAGCGGACTAGTTGGTACTTTATCTCTCTCCACTTTATCTCTCTCCAAGCTTTGATAAATCTAGCCATTGGTATGTTAGGCATTCTTTGTTTTTAGTTGTTCTTTTCCAAAGTAAAAAAAAATAGCACCTTATATTTGTACTAGTTACCAGTGGCGTCACAAGGTGGCTGCGGGTGGTACGGACCGCACCCGGGTGTCAGCCGCCGAGGGTTGACACCAAAGTGCCGGCTCCTGCACAGTGACAGGAGCCGGGTACTGCACTGTAACATGACGTGCAGCATCCCGGCTTCTGTCACTGTGTAGGAGCAGGCAGGGCCGGATTGGCCCACCAGGACACCATGACAGATTTCGATGGGCCGGTCCCATATCCCCCTCAGCCAGGCCCTCACACTGGGCTGGCTCATACTGCTTCCAGTACTTGTGGTTCATTGGAATGCAATCCGGAAGTTAGGCTAGCGGGCACTTCCAGGTGCCGCTAGCTGTGAAAAGTGGTGATGCTGTTCTACCAATGGGGGACCTGGAGAAAGTTAACCAGCCCAGGAGCAGCATCAAAGCGATGGTCGGGGCCGGGATCACTACACCCGCTGCCACCCCAGCTCCCGCACTCTCACTGAACTGGCCAGAGCGGTGACTGTGCACTGAAGGGGACCCGGCAGAGAGGTTATTTTTAATGACATTATTTGCATTATCATGTTAGTGTAAGGGTTAGGGCGTCCCCGGTCACAGTGTATGGTTTGGGGACTGGACAGGAGCAGGATGTACCTTGTTCTCAGGATGCCAGCTGACCAGGCAGCACTCACAGCCAGCCCTGGGACAATCTCTAATGCAACGTCCTTCATCGCTATAGCTGCCCAATGTCTGTCCATGATGATGGGTGATGGGCCTATTTATGCAGTGCCTACGCATGTGATGCGGTGGCTACATATGTAATGTGGTGCTAGTTGTATAATGCGGTGCTATTCGTGTACTGCGGTGCTATACCTGTAATCTTGTGCTATTCGTGTTATGTGGTGCTATTTGTGTAATGCAGTGCTATACGTATAGTGCTATACATGTAATGCGGTGCTATACATGTAATGTGGTGCTATACATGTAATGCAGTGCTATTTGTATAATGTGGTGGCTATGTATGTAATATGGTGGCTATGTATGTAATCAGGGGTAGATTGGCCACTGGGACAGATTCTGCTGCGCTGATCCCCTGTGTTTCACTAGGGAACTCCCTGTACTGTGCTGTATGTAGTGTGTGCTCCTCCTCCCTGTACTGTGCTGTATGTAGTGTGTGCTCCCCCTCCCTGTACTGTGCTGTATGTAGTGTGTGCTCCCTCCCTGTACTGTGCTGTATGTAGTGTGTGCTCCCCCTCCCTGTACTGTGCTGTATGTAGTGTGTGCTCCCCCTCCCTGTACTGTGCTGTATGTAGTGTGTGCTCCCTCCCTGTACTGTGCTGTATGTAGTGTGTGCTCCCCCTCCCTGTACTGTGCTGTATGTAGTAGAGATGAGCGCCTGAAATTTTTCGGGTTTTGTGTTTTGGTTTTGGGTTCGGTTCCGCGGCCGTGTTTTGGGTTCGACCGCGTTTTGGCAAAACCTCACCGAATTTTTTTTGTCGGATTCGGGTGTGTTTTGGATTCGGGTGTTTTTTTCAAAAAACCCTAAAAAACAGCTTAAATCATAGAATTTGGGGGTAATTTTGATCCCAAAGTATTATTAACCTCAAAAAACATAATTTACACTCATTTTCAGCCTATTCTGAACACATCACACCTCACAATATTATTTTTAGTCCTAAAATTTGCACCGAGGTCGCTGTGTGAGTAAGATAAGCGACCCTAGTGGCCGACACAAACACCGGGCCCATCTAGGAGTGGCACTGCAGTGTCACGCAGGATGTCCCTTCCAAAAAACCCTCCCCAAACAGCACATGACGCAAAGAAAAAAAGAGGCGCAATGAGGTAGCTGACTGTGTGAGAAAGATAAGCGACCCTAGTGGCCGACACAAACACCGGGCCCATCTAGGAGTGGCACTGCAGTGTCACGCAGGATGTCCCTTCCAAAAAACCCTCCCCAAACAGCACATGACGCAAAGAAAAAAAGAGGCGCAATGAGGTAGCTGTGTGAGAAAGATAAGCGACCCTAGTGGCCGACACAAACACCGGGCCCATCTAGGAGTGGCACTGCAGTGTCACGCAGGATGTCCCTTCCAAAAAACCCTCCCCAAACAGCACATGACGCAATAATACAATTATGGATGGACGGACTGCCTGCCGACTGCCGACACAGAGGTAGCCACAGCCGTGAACTACCGCACTGTACACTGGTTGATAAAGAGATAGTAGTATACTCGTAACAACTAGTATGACACTATGACGACGGTATAAAGAATGAAAAAAAAATACCACAGTTAGGTGGTATATATTATAATAATAATACAATTATGGATGGACGGACTGCCTGCCGACTGCCGACACAGAGGTAGCCACAGCCGTGAACTACCGCACTGTACACTGGTTGATAAAGAGATAGTAGTATACTCGTAACAACTAGTATGACACTATGACGACGGTATAAAGAAAGAAAAAAAAATACCACAGTTAGGTGGTATATATTATAATAATAATACAATTATGGATGGACGGACTGCCTGCCGACTGCCGACACAGAGGTAGCCACAGCCGTGAACTACCGCACTGTACACTGGTTGATAAAGAGATAGTAGTATACTCGTAACAACTAGTATGACACTATGACGACGGTATAAAGAATGAAAAAAAAACCACGGTTAGGTGGTATATATTATAATAATAATACAATTATGGATGGACGGACTGCCTGCCGACTGCCGACACAGAGGTAGCCACAGCCGTGAACTACCGCACTGTACACTGGTTGATAAAGAGATAGTAGTATACTCGTAACAACTAGTATGACACTATGACGGTATAAAGAATGAAAAAAAAACCACGGTTAGGTGGTATATATTATAATAATAATACAATTATGGATGGACGGACTGCCTGCCGACTGCCGACACAGAGGTAGCCACAGCCGTGAACTACCGCACTGTACACTGGTTGATAAAGAGATAGTAGTATACTCGTAACAACTAGTATGACACTATGACGACGGTATAAAGAAAGAAAAAAAAATACCACAGTTAGGTGGTATATATTATAATAATAATACAATTATGGATGGACGGACTGCCTGCCGACTGCCGACACAGAGGTAGCCACAGCCGTGAACTACCGCACTGTACACTGGTTGATAAAGAGATAGTAGTATACTCGTAACAACTAGTATGACACTATGACGGTATAAAGAATGAAAAAAAAACCACGGTTAGGTGGTATATATTATAATAATAATACAATTATGGATGGACGGACTGCCTGCCGACTGCCGACACAGAGGTAGCCACAGCCGTGAACTACCGCACTGTACACTGGTTGATAAAGAGATAGTAGTATACTCGTAACAACTAGTATGACACTATGACGGTATAAAGAATGAAAAAAAAACCACGGTTAGGTGGTATATATTATAATAATAATACAATTATGGATGGACGGACTGCCTGCCGACTGCCGACACAGAGGTAGCCACAGCCGTGAACTACCGCACTGTACACTGGTTGATAAAGAGATAGTAGTATACTCGTAACAACTAGTATGACACTATGACGACGGTATAAAGAAAGAAAAAAAAATACCACGGTTAGGTGGTATATATTGTAATACAATTATGGATGGACGGACTGCCTGCCGAGTTCCGACTGCCGACACAGAGGTAGCCACAGCCGTGAACTACCGCACTGTACTGTGTCTGCTGCTAATATAGACTGGTTGATAAAGAGATAGTATACAATACATACAACAATATACTACTATACTGGTGGTCAGGCACTGGTCACCACTAGTCACACTGGCAGTGGCACTCCTGCAGCAAAAGTGTGCACTGTTTAATTTTAAATTAATATAATATTATGTACTCCTGGGGGCTCCTGCTATAACAACCTGCAGTGCTCCCCAGTCTCCCCCACAATTATTATAAGCTTTGCCTTTTATACATTGATGTGCAGCACACTGGGCTGAGCTGAGTGCACACAGACTGAGTCACACTGTGTGACTGGCTGCTGCTGTGTATCGTTTTTTTTCAGGCAGAGAACGGATATAGCAGAGAACGGATATATTATATTAAAATAAATAAAAGTTAACTAACAACAACTGCACTGGTCACTGTGGTAAACTCTGTCTGACTCTGCACAATCTCTCTCTCTCTTCTAATCTAATTTCTAATGGAGAGGACGCCAGCCACGTCCTCTCCCTATCAATCTCAATGCACGTGTGAAAATGGCGGCGACGCGCGGCTCCTTATATAGAATCCGAGTCTCGCGAGAATCCGACAGCGTCATGATGACGTTCGGGCGCGCTCGGGTTAACCGAGCAAGGCGGGAGGATCCGAGTCTGCTCGGACCCGTAAAAAAAACATGAAGTTCGTGCGGGTTCGGTTTCAGAGAAACCGAACCCGCTCATCTCTAGTATGTAGTGTGTGCTCCCTCCCTGTACTGTGCTGTATGTAGTGTGTGCTCCCTCCCTGTACTGTGCTGTATGTAGTGTGTGCTCCCCCTCCCTGTACTGTGCTGTATGTAGTGTGTGCTCCCTCCCTGTACTGTGCTGTATGTAGTGTGTGCTCCCTCCCTGTACTGTGCTGTATAGTGTGTGCTCCCCCTCCCTGTACTGTGCTGTATGTAGTGTGTGCTCCCTCCCTGTACTGTGCTGTATGTAGTGTGTGCTCCCCCTCCCTGTACTGTGCTGTATGTAGTGTGTGCTCCCTCCCTGTACTGTGCTGTATAGTGTGTGCTCCCCCTCCCTGTACTGTGCTGTATGTAGTGTGTGCTCCCTCCCTGTACTGTGCTGTATGTAGTGTGTGCGTCCTCCCTGTACTGTGCTGTATGGTATCCGTTCACATGGTCGACCATGTTATGGTCGACAGTCATTAGGTCGACCACTATTGGTCGACATTGACATGGTCGACATGGACACATGGTCGACACGTGAAAATGGTCGACACGTGAAAGGTCGACACATGAAAAGGTCGACATGAGTTTTTTAACTTTTTTTTCTTTTGGGGAACTTTTCCATACTTTACGATCCAAGTGGACTACGATTGGAACAGTAATCTGTGCCGAGCGAAGCGAAGGCACCATGCCCGAAGCATGGCGAGCGAAGCGAGCCATGCGAGGGGACGCGGTGCACTAATTGGGGTTCCCAGTCACTTTACGCAAAAAACGACACCAAAAAAAGTTAAAAAACTCATGTCGACCTTTTCATGTGTCGACCATTTTCATGTGCCGACCATGGCCCTCATTCCGAGTTGATCGGTCGCAAGGCGAATTTAGCAGAGTTACACACGCTAAGCCGCCGCCTACTGGGAGTGAATCTTAGCTTCTTAAAATTGCGACCGATGTATTCGCAATATTGCGATTACTAACTACTTAGCAGTTTCAGAGTAGCTCCAGACTTACTCTGCCTGTGCGATCAGTTCAGTGCTTGTCGTTCCTGGTTGACGTCACAAACACACCCAGCGTTCGCCCAGGCACTCCCACCGTTTCTCCGGCCACTCCTGCGTTTTTTCCGGAAACGGTAGCGTTTTCAGCCACACGCCCCTGAAACGCCGTGTTTCCGCCCAGTAACACCCATTTCCTGTCAATCACATTACGATCGCCGGAGCGAAGAAAAAGCCGTGAGTAAAAATACTTTCTTCATAGTAAAGTTACTTGGCGCAGTCGCAGTGCGAACTTTGCGCATGCGTACTAAGCGGATTTTCACTGCGATGCGATGAAAAAGAACGAGCGAACAACTCGGAATGAGGGCCCATGTGTCCATGTCGACCATGTCAATGTCGACCAATAGTGGTCGACCTAATGACTGTCGACCATAACATGGTCGACCATTCATACCGGAACCGTGCTGTATAGTGTGTGCTCCCTCCCTATACTGTGCTGTATGTAGTGTGTGCTCCTCCTCCCTGTACTGTGCTGTATGTAGTGTGTGCTCCCTCCCTGTACTGTGCTGTATAGTGTGTGCTCCCCCTCCCTGTACTGTGCTGTATGTAGTGTGTGCTCCCTCCCTGTACTGTGCTGTATGTAGTGTGTGCGTCCTCCCTGTACTGTGCTGTATAGTGTGTGCTCCCTCCCTGTACTGTGCTGTATAGTGTGTGCTCCCCCTCCCTGTACTGTGCTGTATGTAGTGTGTGCTCCCTCCCTGTACTGTGCTGTATGTAGTGTGTGCGCCCTCCCTGTACTGTGCTGTATAGTGTGTGCTCCCCCTCCCTGTACTGTGCTGTACAGTATGTAGTGTGTGCTCCCCCTCCCTGTACTGTGCTGTATGTAGTGTGTGCTCCCTCCCTGTACTGTGCTGTATGTAGTGTGTGCGTCCTCCCTGTACTGTGCTGTATAGTGTGTGCTCCCCCTCCCTGTACTGTGCTGTACAGTATGTAGTGTGTGCTCCTCCTCCCTGTACTTTGAAACATATAAGGTTAAAAAGAGGGGTTTGTAGAATGAAAAATCAATAAAATCAGAAGTAGATTAAAGGCATGACTGCAGTGTCAGTAGACACTGAAAGTGGGCATATCAGTCCTTGTATATTCAGACGTACAGATGTGCATCAGGGAAGGGTATTGTAGCAGCATATGCATAAAGGGGGTCATTCCCAGTTGATAGCTTGCTGCCGATTTTCGCAGCGTTGCGATCAGGCAAAAAAATAGCAAAACTGCGCATGCGTATGTGTTGCAATGCGCACGCGCATCGTACGGGTACAAAGAGCATCGTTGTTGTGCAATGCTTTTAGCGATGAATCCATTCGCACAGCCAATCGCAAAGAGATTGACAGGAAGAGGGCGTTTGTGGGTGGCAACTGACCGTTTTCTGGGAGTGTTTGGGAAAATGCAGGCGTGTCCAGGCATTTGCAGGGCGGGTATCTGACATCAATTCCGGGACCTCCGTCGCTAGAATCATCGCACAGGATAAGTAACTACAGGGCTGGTCTTGTTTTGCACATGTTCGTGTTGCTCGGCTGCACATGCGATCGCACACTTGCAAAGCGAAAATACACTCCCCTGTGGGTGGTGACAATGCGTTTGCACGGCTGCTAAAAGTAGCTAGCGAGCGATCAACTCAGAATGAGGGCCACAGTCACAGGTAAACATTAGCATAACGTAAAGCAAAGGAGGCCCCAACTGTGTCTGTCTCAGAATCAGGACCTCTGAGGAGTGACCCTGCCCTCTTGACAGGCCCCTCCCCATCAAGGCTCCGTCCCCATTTGGGCTGCTTCCATAAATTTCCCGGGCTGGTGTTCGATCCCAATCCGCCCCTGAGAGCACGCTAGTGTCCAGGTGCAGCCCGCAACTCCTGGACCCCAGGAGTGACAAAAATGCGGGTCGAGGTGCTTAGCCCCTCCTGCGAAGCCATGCCCCCTCTCGCGAGTTAATCAGCTTAGACACACCCCTCCCATGATGCCATGCCCCCTTCGCGCCCACACCGGGTGTATAATAGGTGCGTGACACCTCTGCTAGTTACTAGCCCATCAAAATCAAGGAACAACATTATTATTATTATTGTCAGCCCCGGTGGCTGTGCACGCCCGAACAGAGCAACAATAGAATTGCTCCATTGGACGCCATCTAGTGGCACACAAAACACTTAAATTGCCACCATACAGGTGAGGAGCAGTGTTAGCCTTTTATTATATGGGAGGAGTTTGCCTATCTGTATTCAAGAACATAAACCAGCTTGTTGTATGATTCACTTGAGTATCATAATGGAATGTACAAAAAATTTTGGAAAACATTCACAAATATTGAGTTTGGAGACTGTGGTGGAGATTTATCAAAGCTTGGAGAGAGATAAAGTGCCGACCAATCAGCTTCTAGCTGTCACTTTATATGCTGTGTTTGCAAAATGAAAGTTAGGAGCTGATTGATTGATTGATTGATTGATTGAAACATTTTCTCTCTCTACTTTATCTCTCTCCCACCTTTCATTAATCTCCCCCTATCTTTCAGCAACATAATGTTTGAACACAATTTAAATGCCAACTTAATTCTTAATTTCATTTTCCTTTTTTCCCTTTTTTCAGGTGTATACACTTTTTTGTCTAGTACCTTAGAATCCCTAGAAGACACTGACCATATTCATTTGATTTTGGACAAAATAATAGACTCATTGGTGCATTTTATGGCTAAAACTGGACTTTCCCTTCAGCAGCAGCAAAGACGCCTGGCTCAATTGCTTCTTATTCTGTCACATATCAGGCATATGAGGTAAGATCAAATCTAGAAGGGCAAAATGTAAGAGACTCCTTGATGACACTGTAAGTTTCAAGAATGAAATAAGTTGTAATGTCACTTGTGTAGCACCCGTCTTAAACACTATAAAAATGCAAAATTGAGATATAGAAACGGAAGACATCTCACTATAAAGTGAACAGAAATAAAATGAAACTAAACATTTGCAACTAACTACTGTGTGAAAAGGAAAATACACATTTATTAAACGGTATACAAACGGTATCCAGACTCCAGGTTGACACCAATAAGGTCGACACCACTTAGGTCGACACCTGCAATAGGTTGACATGGCCAAAGGGTCGACATGAACAAGGTCAACCTGGAAAAATGTCGACATGAGTTTTTCACCTTTTTTGTCATTTTTTTTCACTTTTTCATACTTTACGATCCACGTGGACTATAATTGGGAACGGTAACCTGTGCCGAGAGCAGTGGTAGCAGAACGAGGCACCTTGCCCGAAGCATGGTGAGCAAAGTGAGCCATGCGAGGGGATATGGTGCACTAATTGGGGTTCCTGGTCACATTACGAAGAAAATGACACCAAAAAAACATAAAAAACTCATGTCAACCTTTTTCTATGTCGACCTTGTTCATGTCGACCTATTTCAGGCTTCGACCTAAGGTGTGTTGACCAATTTTTGTCGACCTAATTGGTGTTGACCCTGAGTCCCAGACCTGATACAAACATGTACAACATAATAAATGCTGATACTAAATTAGCTGAATAATTCCAAAAACTTGCTATTCAAAAGTCCAAATTATCCCTCAATATTGACATGACAAAGTGAGATAAGTCTTAAACATGCAAGTAACAGGTCCTTGTTTAAGGATGTCAGTGTCTGATCAACCATTCGGGCCAGATGTACTAAGCCTTGAAAAGTGATAAACTGCACGTGATAAAGTACCAACCAACTAGCTCCTAACTGGCATTTTTCAGACCCAGCCTGTAACATGACCGTTAGAAGCTGATTGGCTGGTACTTTATCATTGTGAAATGTATCACTTTTCAAGGCTTAGTACATCTACCTCTCAGGCTGCAGCCTGGGACTCTCCTCTTTCAAATATGGTTGCCCACACAGTTGTTGGTGTCATTATGGATGTGATAGAAACAACTTCCATTTTAACAGCCCAATGCTAATATGTGATCGACAGACAACTGGTAGGAGGCGAAAACATTTGAAAGAGGGGAGCCCCCTTTTTCAATTGTGGGTGCCCCAGATTTTATGAATGCAAGGTTGGATGGATACCTTCCTCCATCCCTGGACCCCATGATTTTTCTGTAGTACAGATGTTAATGCCTGGTGATTATTCTAAACAACAGGCATACATTTATATGGAGACACGTAGCTTGGCACAAGGGTACCACTATCTGTCTATGGGGTAAATGTATGAAACAGTGACAAGAGAGGAGAAGTGAGCCAGTGAAGAAGTTGCCCATTACAACTAATCAGCAGCTCTGTTTAATTTTATAGTATGCAAATTATAAATGTTACTTCAATGCTGATTGGTTGCCATGGGAAACTTTTCCACTGGCTCACTTCTTCTCTCTTATCACTGCTTCATACATTTACCCCTTTATTACATGATGGGGGAGATAGCGCACATGTACTCACTGATGGCACTTCCAGGAACTCTTCTTTGGCTGCCTGTTTACTGGTCATCTCACTGGTCATCTGGACTCATGGGGAAGGTAAAAAAAACTTTATTATCTCACTCATCAACAGTTTTAGTTTTATTAAGTACCGTTCAGCTTAGGGGGTCAAAATACAATCAACTAATTAGAAACAGCTACCATCATTAAATATCAATGTAACTACCTTCCACCGTCCGCAGGAGATTGACCTCCTAAAAGATCTATCCATGTCCTTGTCTAATTGTGTTGCAGGTATACTAAAACGACTTTACTGTGCTCAGCCATAGTTTGTTTGTCTTGAACTAAACCCATTCCACTTAGGAAACAAAGGTCATCAATTTTCAAAACTCTACCTAAAATAATAAAAATTATCACCACAATCTCTAACGAGTTAATATTAAGGGGGATATCCAATTAGCCCCGGTAATTTACCAGGGCTAATTTCCCCGCCGGGGGATATACTATTACTACCGATAAGCCAGCACGAGCGGTGGCTTATTGGGCTTACCTGATGCTGCACCGGGTGCCGGCTGCTGACAGCTCCTGGTGCAGCGCTGCTCCTCCGGCTCCCCTTCGGTCACATGGGTGCTCCCTTGTCATGTGACTACTGGCGGGGGGAGAGGAGGGGATGCAGTCATAGAGCTGCGGTCACCACGCCGAGTGGCAGCTTCCGGGCCACGTCGCCATGCCTGCTGTTGCTGCAGCGGGTATGGGACACTGCAGGTTGTTCCAGTCATCAGGGATTTTGTTTCGCCTGCCTCAGACAGACGAAACCAAATCCCCAGAAACAGACCCATTTTTGTGCGAAAACGGGGCTGTTTCTACCGAAAGCACACAGGTTTCACCGAACCTGTGTGTTTTCGGGAGAAAGGGCATTTTTTACAGGCGATCAATCTGGATAGCCTGTAAAAAAAAATCGGTGAAACATCGGGAAAAAATTGCCATAAACGTACGCTTTTCGCAACCAATGTTTTACCTGGGCTAATAGGATACCCCCCTATGAGTTTGCAGCAAATCAAACTAACTCTAAACTCCTTAAAATCCTCCCGATTGTAAATCAGTTTGTACATTATAACACTCTCTATACTGCAATATGGTTTGCCTATACTTTTAGTGAAATGCATGTTGCATATTGTGGTTCAAGTACAATGGAAACGTATTTATTTTTGCAAAGTAATAAAAACATTCAAACACAAAAAGATACATGAAATAGACAACCTGTTATTCGTTTATATATAGGACATTATACTGTAAGACATAAATTAATATAAAGCAAACTGTATTTTAAGAAAAAAAACAAAAGACAAACTGAATAACATGCAGTAGTTGATCCTAATGTACTTTGAAGTCACATTTCACTCTCCACCATGTATGTTTTAAACCCGGTGCACCAGAAATAGGGACCAGAAATAGGACCAGAAATTGGACCAGAAATAGACTAGAAATAGGGTGAGTACCTTCAAATGCACCAGGCTGCCAAGAAAGAGCACTTATACACTTAAAGATGTAGTGCAGATCTGCATTGTTTGTGGTTCATAAATGACCCTTGGCCTCTTGATCAGTGGCAGATGGGCTATCATAGAAACTATATTTTTGAGAGTTGAGTTTAATAAGCGAAGTTATGCAGCAAATTGTTATAGTACAGTATGGCATAGATAAAGAACAGTGTTTTAACTTTTTACCACTCAGTCCCAGTACATTTTAATGAAGTTCTTTTAACACATCTTAATCTCTCAGAGTTAGGGTTCCAATAATTTAATAATAAGACGTGCTTGGCAAAGATTTCTGAGCATCATGCACTATTACTTGGCTCTACATAGTGTTATAAATCTTTTACTTAAATGAAAAGTCCACTCTGAAACGCCATGTTTCTAAAAGGCCTCCAAAGCAATGAAGATGGTATACTTGATAAGGCTGAGTATGTTTTTATTTTTATGTGAGGCTACAGATTAAGTCATGCATGAAAAATACTAATCATTCATACAAATCATGCAATTAATCTTGACCTTCATCCTTGAAGGATGAGCACATAGATGAATTTGCCTGTACTGTTTCCTTACTGTCATGCATGTTGTTAGATATGCCTTTGTGACAAAGCCTTAAAAGAGATTCTAGTTCACAATCAGTCCCATTCCAAAAAAAATGTTTGAATTATTGACAAATTTATTTGTAAAAGTTTCCAGAATTCTAAAATTGTAAGCCATTTGACTAGGAAATTTATACTTCCCATATCCTGGTCTATATTACAAAATCATATTGTAAACCGAAAAGAAAAAAAAAGAATATAGCAAAACGTTACTAGGAGTGGTATAAAATAGTATTATCATTTAAAATTTGATATTAATGTGTCAATTAAAAATTTATATTATGGTAAGCAATTTTGCATTGGACTAACCTGTAATAAATAATAATTTATATTAAGGGTTTTAAATAATATGTTTTCTAACATCTGGCTTGGGGGCAACAATACATAAATTAATTTTGTTAAAATCAAAACTTTTGTATTGTATCTTATCTAGGTAAAATTTGCAATCTTTCTAAGCAAAAGAAGTTCACTCACATAGAATCTTAGAAGTTAACTACACTAGTTCCAGACTTGATTACAGTAATATAATACATCAATTTTGCACAAAGTGATAATAAAATGAATGCACTTGTCCTCAAATTTCGGATGTCAACCAGGTTCAGATCCTCTCAATACTTGAATGGGTAAAGAACAGTTATTCTCATGGCCTATGGGACTGGTTCAGACTTGTACGCTAACCCAATGGTGGGTACTCTGCATGGGTACACTGTACGTGTGCAGAACGGGTCCTGCGTCCTTACACACAGTTCTCCCAAAGCAACAGCCTGATTGATAGGCTGAGGCATTTTGGGGCAGGGAAGGAGTGGCGACTGGGTCTATTCCTCAAAATGGAGGCGTCTCCTCCATTTTGTTAGAGTGTTGAAGTCAGTTTCTGCGTTTCATGACACAGATTTACTGACCCCAGCTGCTGGTCAGAGTTGGAAATCTGAGTCACCTGAAGGTCACTCAGATGACCGATGGTCCTACAGAGTGATCTGATGGTGCAACAGCGGATCAAGGAAGCGTACAGGAGGTGTCTATTTACACCAGACACCTCCTGCTGCATTAGTATATTACTGTAGATGTACAATATTGCATAGATGCTTCCCTGCAATATCGTACATCTCTGAATCAGGCGCTCTATCAATTATTTGCTTGAGTTAATCTAGAGATGTGCTAGATGATCTCACAAGATCTGTGAGGACAAGGAATACTTTGCAATGTCAAGATCGCATTTTGTGATGCACTAGCCTACACAAAGTAGAGGTGTGCAGGTTCAGTTTTCTGGGTCTCTGGATTTAGTATATTCAAATACTTCTAACCACAGGCTTAGGTTTTCCCGCCAGACTCAGATTCCAAACTGAGGCAAAACATCATCATCATCACACAGTACACCAGAGAGTTAGGGTAGGCTATAGGCTGCAGCACTAAGTCAGTGTCGGTGAAGGGTTGTGAGGTGCAACCGTTGAGGTGCTGTGGTAGACTGTGAAGGGCTGTGGGCTGCCTTCAGCACTAAGAAAACTATTAGTGAAGGGCTGTGGGGTGCAAGCACTACTGTAGCTGTGTCAGACTGAAGGGCTGTGTCAGATTGAAGGTCTGTTGGCTGCAGTACTAAGAGCACTGTGTCAATTAAGGGCTGTTGGGGGCAAGCACTACTGTGGCAATACTGCTGTGGCTGTGCCAGACTGTGAAGAGCTGTGGGGTGCTGTGTTGTTCAGTGCAAGCACCATGTTAAAAAAAACTAAAATAAAACTTAAAAAAATAACGTTCATTAAGTCCAGGGTGCCACCATTACTATAAGCGCAGTGAGACGCAGCATTGTGTAAAAAAAACAAAAACTTGCATGTTCAGGTATTGGGTTGTAAAATAATAACGTTCATTAGGTTCCAATGTGCCACCATTACTATAAGCGCAGTGAGTCGCAGCAGTGTGTAAAAAAGAGAAAAATATGTATATGAATCAGTTGATAAAAGATCAGGAGTAACAAGTCAGTACTAGTGCTGCTGCTGCTGCTGCTGCTGCTGCTGCCAGTCATGATAGCACTTCAACATCTACTAAAGGTGGTCCAGGGGACACAAAGTTTAAGAAATGGCACTTGAAATCTAAATATTATACAATATTAAAGAAAATGTCACCTCTAATAAAAAAGAGAATGTTTACTGCAAAAAAATAAAATAAAATTGCCAACATGCCATACACCACACGCAGTGGCAAGGAAAAGCTCAGACTACACCTTTGTTTGTGAGTGGTGGACCTGCTAGTTCTGCTGCTGCTGTTTCATGCACTAGAAGAATGCCTATTGCAGAAGCCTGGGCCTAAATGCACTCAGGCATCTTCTTCTGTACCCAGGGCCGTCTTAACAGCAGTGTAGGCCCCTGGGCACAGCGATGCACTGGGCCACCTACCCATCCTCCAGCAGTAGATGCGAGGGTGCTATCAGTGCAGCTTTGATGTCCCATGGGTGGTAGGGGGTGTTCTATCTTCGGCTTCTGCTCAGCATGTAGGACCTGGAGCAGTAATTTCTGCTAATTACTCCTTTACTGCACAGATGATGGGAGATGGGGCAGCAGGGAGAACACTAAACTGTAGAAGGAGGTACTGGGGACACCTATCAGGAGGTACAGGGGACACCTGTCAGGAGGTACTGGGTACACCTGTCAGGAGGTGCTGAGGACACCTGTCAGGAGGTACTGGGGACACCTGTCAGGAGGTACTGGGGACACCTTTCAGGAGGTACTGGGGACACCTGTCAGGAGGTACTGGTTACACCTTTCAGGAGGCACTGGGGACACCTTTCAAGAGGTACTGTGGACTTGTGGATCAGAGTTCAGGAACCAGAGCAATCCACCAATGAAAATATAAATCTGCATACCAGTGTTATGCACACCAGTGCCAGCAGGAATGTACTGGTGTCTGAACGGAGAGGGATGCAAAACAAATGAACTCACAGACAGACTGGGGAATATGACATTACATACATAGAAGGTGATAGGGTAACAAAATAAACACAAAGTGAACAGAGAAGCCCAAAGGCTAAGAAACTGGGTGTCTCCCTAGTATTAGGAATGCTCAGATGGAAAGAAGCGAGATGTTGTAATTTAATACGTAGAGAACCCGAAATGCTGTTGCTAAGGGCAACAGCAAAACCCTAAAGGGTTACCAACGGGTGTGGCAGTAAACTCCTTGGTCAGAGATGGAATAATAGACACAAGGAGAGTCTCCACAATCCTAGTCCTCACTTGCAGTGCACTGGTTCAGCTTACAGCCACTAAACTGACACCTGAACACCTTGCACAGTGAGAAAGGATTTTGGCAGGCAAGTCTGAGAATACAGCCGCAAACTTGCTAGGTTCACAGAGTAGCAAAAGAACCCCAGCAGGTTAAACGACTGACTCCAGTCTTACTGCTAGGTCTGGATTGGCAGAGTGTAATACCAAATCCCAAGGCCTATTTGCAGTAAGCAACAAACAAATACAAAGTTTACACAGTACTAGCTAGCTTAAAGGAACTGACTAACCAACAAAGATTCAGCAGCGTCTGCCTAACCTGAGAAGAGGGTTTATATAGCAGGTGCTGTCCACGCCCCACTCAGACCTCACAGACTGTGAGCACAAAAACCAGCACCGGATCCCCTGCCGTGCACAGAGCCTGTAACCACTGCACAGCAAAAGACCCGAACCGGAGTATCAGCTACGCTCAGGTTACTCCGCTAGCACTTGTCTCCCGGTTGCCATGACGACGTGGCAGCACAGAGCAGGAGACCCTAACAGTACCCCCCCTCTGACGAGGGGTCAAAGAACCCCTACCACCGGGATTATCGGGGAACTGCGAGAAGAAAGAGCGTAACAGTCTGGGGGCATGAAGATCACAACTGCGCACCCACGACCGCTCCTCCGGGCCATACCCCTTCCAGTGCACCAAAAATGACAGCCGACCCCGAACCATCTTGGAGTCAAGAATCCTTTCAACAACAAACTCCCTCTGGCCACGTTTTAGAAGAGGGGAAGGTCTTCCACTGGAAGAAGGATTACAAATCGCCCGTTTTAAAAGGGAACAATGAAATGTTTTATTGATACCCAAAGAACGGGGTAGATCTAACTGAAATGCCACCGGATTGATAACCCTAGTGATCTTATAAGGACCGATGAACCGGGGTCCTAACTTATGAGATGGCTGTCTCAACTTCAAATTCTTGGTAGACAACCAGACGAAGTCTCCTAATTTTAAGCTGCAGGGTCTTTTCCGCTTATCAAAAACCCTTTTGGTCACTAATGACACAGACACAAGGGCTTTCTTCACTTTCCTCCAAATACCTCTAAGGACCGAAACCACAGAGGAACCACCAGGCGTGGAGTCCTGGGGGTCAAAAGAATTGGCCTTAGGATGATGCCCATACACACAAAGGAAGGGAGAGATCCCTGTAGCAGAGTGAGCCGCGTTGTTATAGGCAAACTCCGCCATGGACAGATGAGCAACCCAGTCAGTCTGACACTTGGAGACATAACACCTGAGGAACTGCTCCAAGGACTGGTTCACCCTTTCAGTCTGCCCATTAGACTGCGGATGGTAGCCTGACGACAAGCTGACAGAAATCTGGAGATCGGAACAAAATGCCCTCCAGAATATGGCCACAAACTGGGATCCGCGGTCAGAGACCACATCAAGTGGCAACCCGTGGAGGCGCACAACATGCAGCATAAATAATTCAGACAGGCGTCTGGCCGATGGCAGCCCAACCAACGGAACGAAGTGCGCCATCTTCGAAAACCTGTCAACGACAACCCAGATGGCTGTCATCCCCGAGGATTAGGGCAAATCCACCACAAAATCCATTGAAATGTGGGTCCATGGCTTAGATGGAATAGAGAGTGGATGTAATGGGCCAACAGGAACCCCTCTAGGAGTCTTATTTCGGGCACAGATGTCACATGCCCGAACCCACTGATCCACATCCCTAGCCACCGAGGGCCACCACACCGCCCTAGATAGCAACTCCCGAGTTCTGGCAATACCCGGGTGATCTGCCGACTTCTTGGCATGGAATTCCAGGAACACTCGCTGTCTTAACCTAGGAGGCACAAACAAAAGACCTACCGGAAGGTCTGGAGGAGCCTGCTCCTGTGCTCTAAGGACTAATGACAAGAGGTCCTGGGTAATGCCCACTTTAATACATGATGGGGACACAATGGGCAATGGCTCCTCGGTGGTCTCCTGGATTGGAGCAAAACTCAGCGAGAGCGCATCAGCCTTGATGTTTTTTGACCCAGGGCGATATTTTATCAAAAAATTAAAGCGAGCAAAAAACAAAGCCCATCGTGCCTGCCTGGCATTGAGGCGCTTTGCTGACTCTAAATATGCCAAATTCTTATGGTCGGTGAGAATTGAGACCACAAACTTAGCCCCCTCAAGCCAGTGTCTCCACTCCTCGAGTGCATCCTTAATAGCCAACAATTCCCGGTTACCCACGTCATAATTCATCTCGGCAGGTAAAAATTTACGGGAAAAGTAAGCACAGGGATGAAGGCGATTATCAGACACCCCCATCTGAGAGAGCACTGCCCCAATACCCATCTCAGAGGCATCCACCTCCACCACAAAAGGACGCTCTGGATCTGGGTGTCGCAGCACCTTGGCCGAGACAAATGCCCTTTTGAGACGGGCAAAAGCCGCTTTGGCCTCACAAGACCAGTGAGCAACATCCGCCCCTTTCTTAGTGAGTGCCACCAAGGGCGCCACTATAGACGAAAATCCAGCGATAAATCGTCTAGAAAAATTCGCAAAGCCCAGAAAACGCTGAAGCGCCTTCAAACTAGTGGGCTGCACCCAATCCAGGACTGCCTGTACCTTGGAACCCTCCATTTGGAAACCTTCTGGGGAGATAATATATCCTAGAAATGCGATTTGCTGAACTTCAAATTCGCACTTCTCCAGCTTCGCCCCAAGCCGGTGGTCTCTGAGTTTCTGGAGGACTAAGCGTACATGCTTCCGATGTTCCTCCAGGGAATGGGAGAAGATTAGGATGTCATCTAAGTATACAACTAAGAATCTATCCAAATATTCCCTGAGCACATCGTTCATGAAGTCCTGGAAGACTGCCGGGGCATTACAGAGCCCAAAAGGCATCACCAAATATTCATAATGCCCTGAGTGGGTATTAAAGGCAGTCTTCCATTCATCCCCCTCTCTTATTCGGATTAGATTGTACGCACCGCGTAGGTCAATCTTAGAAAAAATGGTGGCAGTACGAAGCTGGTCAAACAAGACCGAAGTTAGAGGCAGTGGGTATGAGTTTTTAATCGTGATACGGTTCAATTCCCTGAAGTCGATGCAGGGTCGCAACGAACCGTCCTTTTTACCCACGAAGAAGAACCCCGACCCAACTGGAGACTGTGAAGGTCTGATAAATCCCTTAGCCAAGTTCTCCTGAATGTACTCTGCCATAGCCTGAGTCTCAGGACGTGACAGGGAGTACAACCTGCTCTTGGGAAGCTTAGCATTCGGCAACAAATCAATGGCACAGTCATAGGGGCGATGGGGAGGTAGTACCTCTGCAACTCTTTTGGAGAACACGTCCGCAAAATCTGCATAACATCCTGGAAATCCTGGCAAACTTAGCTGCGAAAGCCTGACTGGAAGGCTCCAGCAACTCCTGAAACAATCAGTACCCCAACTAAGAATCTCCCCAGAGACCCAGTCAAATTGAGGATTGTGGGCCCTTAACCAGGGTAACCCCAACACCAATGGGGCAAAAGTACAGACAGTCACATAAAAGGACAATTTTTCAGAGTGTGTGGCTCCAATAAACAAAGAAATCTGGCTAGTGCAAGAGGTAATTTTACCCTGGGATAATGGTTCCCCGTTTAACCCACAAATCTCAATCTCCGATGCCAAGGGTACTAATGGAACAGAGTGTTTCAGGGCGAATTGGCGGTCCATAAAAACCCCGTCGGCCCCACTGTCCACAAAGGCCTCAGTCTTGACAGTTTGACCGAGGATCTTCAAGGTCACCGGAATGATAAAAGTCTTCTTGGGAAATTCTGACTTCTGGCCTGACAGGATATTTCCCATCACCCTCAGGCCCTGAAGTTTTCCGGCTTTTCTGGACTAGATACTACCACATGACCTTTATTTCCACAGTACAAACATAACCCCTGCTGTCTCCTCCGCGTCTTCTCACGCGAGGAGAGGCGGGTAGCCCCAATCTGCATAGGCTCCTCGGAAAATTCCTCAGAGTCTGAGGTTCCCTTGGGAAAGAAGGAAACCTCGGTCTCCCTTTCAAGCCTGCGCTCTCTCAGCCGTCTATCCACCCGAATGGATAACTGCATGAGCTGATCCAAGCTATCAGGCAAGGGATATTGTACCAGTTGGTCTTTTAACTGGTTAGAAAGACCTCTTCGGTACTGGTGTCTCAGGGCTGGGTCATTCCACTGGGTATCATGGGCCAACCTCCGAAACTCCGTACAATAAACCTCAACTGGCCTTCGCCCTTGCATAAGGATCGAAATCTGAGCCTCGGCTGAGGCCGTCTTGTCAGGGTCATCATACAACATGCCCAGTGCCGTAAAAAAAGCATCAACACTTTTAAGCGACGGACAGTCAGGCTGCAACCCATATGCCCAGACCTGTGGGTCTCCTTGTAGCAAGGAAATCACTATGCCCACCCGCTGAATCTCCGACCCAGAAGACTGAGGCCTAAGCTGGAAATATAGCTTGCAGCTCTCCTTGAAACAAAAGAACTGCGAGCGATCTCCAGAAAAACGATCCGGGAGGTTTACTTTCGGCTCCTTAACCCCTGAAGGCACTGCTGCTGCGGGAGCTCTGCCAGCGGCCTGCGAAGTGTGCATTTTAATGGACAAATCATTAAATTGTCGAGTCAGGACCTGCACCTGATCGTCCACCTGTTGCAAAGTATTTTGAGGGATATGCTCCATATTCCCACAAAATTTCAACAGGAGTATTAGGCTGCTGAATATGTTATGCACACCAGTGCCAGCAGGAATGTACTGGTGTCTGAACGGAGAGGGATGCAAAACAAATGAACTCACAGACAGACTGGGGAATATGACATTACATACATAGAAGGTGATAGGGTAACAAAATAAACACAAAGTGAACAGAGAAGCCCAAAGGCTAAGAAACTGGGTGTCTCCCTAGTGTTAGGAATGCTCAGATGGAAAGAAGCGAGATGTTGTGATTTAATACGTAGAGAACCCGAAATGCTGTTGCTAAGGGCAACAGCAAAACCCTAAAGGGTTACCAACGGGTGTGGCAGTAAATTCCTTGGTCAGAGGTGGAATAATAGACACAAGGAGAGTCTCCACAATCCTAGTCCTCACTTGCAGTGCACTGGTTCAGCTTACTGCCACTAAACTGACACCTGAACACCTTGCACAGTGAGAAAGGATTTTGGCAGGCAAGTCTGAGAATACAGCCGCAAACTTGCTAGGTTCACAGAGTAGCAAAAGAACCCCAGCAGGTTAAACGACTGACTCCAGTCTTACTGCTAGGTCTGGATTGGCAGAGTGTAATACCAAATCCCAAGGCCTATTTGCAGTAAGCAACAAACAAATACAAAGTTTACACAGTACTAGCTAGCTTTCAGGAACTGACTAACCAACAAAGATTCAGCAGCATCTGCCTAACCTGAGAAGAGGGTTTATATAGCAGGTGCTGTCCACGCCCCACTCAGACCTCACAGACTGTGAGCACAAAAACCAGCACCGGATCCCCTGCCGTGCACAGAGCCTGTAACCACTGCACAGCAAAAGACCCGAACCGGAGTATCAGCTACGCTCAGGTTACTCCGCTAGCACTTGTCTCCCGGTTGCCATGACGACGTGGCAGCACAGAGCTGGAGACCCTAACAACCAGGCATGTGGAGCTGGAGCAGGGACCAGCTGCTTGAAGGCTGATATCTCTGGTTCTGGGCATAGTAGAGACAAGCTGCCAGTGTCCACTGAAAGGGGAGAGAGCCAGCATTTGGAGTATACCCTTAAATAAACTCTAAGTCAGACAGAACCCGAGATATCTTGCTGGGAAGATCAAGTAACAGGCTTGGATGGGGACCACTGCTTTGAAGTTGGATATCTCCGGTTCCCCAGGGCCGACTTTCAAAAATCTGGTACCACTGGAAAGAGGAGACCCTCAGCTATCAGCCTAGTGCCTTTTACTACTGGGGCCCTTGGGCAAGTGCCCATTGAGCCCATATGAAAAGACGGCCCTGTCTGTACCCTTATACTGTATGATGATGCAACACCTTCTTGCTTTGAGTCTAGTAGAGGTGTCTCCTTTAAAAATGACAAATCAGTGCCCCCCCCCAAAAAAAAAAAAAGAACACTAAGTCTGCAGAACAAACTGTGTGTTCACAAATTCCTGAGAAGAGTCCAGGAGTGTCCACATTAGTTGTGTGTGAGTCTGACATTACTTACATTGCACTCACAGAGACGCCTCCTTCCACCATTTTTGCACCATCTACAAAAGTGGGGATAAGCAGTATAAGTAAATATTTGTATGGCCTTTTCTTGTTTGTGATTAGTTTTATTTTAAATGTATTTAATTTTCTAAATTAACCAATTAATGAAATTAACAATTTTGAATCAATTTTATTCAATCAATACAAAACCAATCAATCAATTAATGCTTTAGCTGCCTGCCACTGCATACTCCACCTCCATTCCCCTATGCTGCCCTGTGGCCTCTCCTTTTGAAAACATTCTTTCTATGGGGTCGTATAGTTTATTGAACCGCAATGTTTCATAGATGTGCTTCATTTTTTAAGTAACTGCCGTGTGTTTGTGCCGCTGCTCCAGTGGCGGGTACAGCCCCTGGGCTGCAGCTAATACCACATCATGCAGGGGGGAGTTGGAAAACACATATGAACATACATGCAGGGATGTATGTAACATGTGCTGGCTGCAGGTCTCCAGGAATCTGCAGCGCTGCGGGTGGTCTTACAGCCAGGGTTGGACTGGCCCACAGGGGTACAGGGGAAACCCCCAATGGGCTCCACTGCCTGGGCCCCCCTCCTCTTCTAGGGATCAGGTTCCAGGTGTGCACTTGAACTATACATATAGTATGTTACCTTATACTGCACAGGACTATGGTTTACTTTCTAGAGTGCATTGGTATCATTATTCTTATACATTATCATGCACGCATTAGCAGTATTTCCTGTATATATATATATATATATATATATATATATATATATATTTATATATATATTTATTTATTAAGGGGCCCAACCTATGCACTTTCTAATGGTTTGGCAGACTAATGTGGCTGCTGGCCATACCCCTACTGGATACTGGCCACACCTCTAAACATGGGCCTCTACCACTGTGTTCCCTCGGTGGGCCCTTCATGCCCCAGTTCGACACTGCTTACAGCGGCTTCCGAACCCGGGACTCAGCATTTAGCTTAACGCCCCTAAACTCTCCTTCAAAGACCGGCTCCCATTGGCTTTTTTTCCACAAGAGTCTTGGAGCGGGCTTTAACCACATGCCTGCAAGTGCTTCATCTGACCTGGTTGCACAGGATGCGAGCAGTCAGATAAACTGTGTTAGCAGCGACAGGAAAGGGAAACTTCCCTCCGCTGCTGCTGTCAGAGGGACCGAAAGGTCCCTCTGCCTCCCTAGACCCTCCCCTCAGTGTTGCCGTGTTGCCGATCATTGCTGATTGATCAGCATGGCAGGATCCCCCACCCCCAGCGGCTGCAGACAATAGCAGCCTCTGTTAAGTGTAAAACAAACCCCCCAAGCCACCCCCAGACCCCCCTTGTATACCTGACAGCTGTCCTGTATGTAAAAATGAAAGCCGCGATGTTACAGATGTTCCGATGGTCATGATGTTTCGATGTTTGAATAAAAACATTATTATTATTTTTTATCTAAAATCATTTTGGATAGGGTTAAATTCATATTCTTCACCTAATTCACACATAAAAAAAAAACCTGACAATTTCTGAACGTTTTTTTTTTTTAGGAAAAAAACCTCAGTTTAAAGGAGAGTAGAGCCGAATGCAGCATCCCAGGTTCAGCAGCGGCTGTAAGACATGCAGATCTGCCGATCCCCGGACAGCTGCAGCCAGCACATATGCTACATACATCCCCACATGTATGTTCATATGTGCTATCCCGCTTCCCTCTGCATGATGTGTTGTGAACTGCAGCCACTGCGCTGCTTTATTGCTTCATTTACAGTAGCTACAGTAGCCAGCATTTGGCCTGAACAATATTGGTGAACAATATTGTGAGCTGTGAGGTGGTCGGAATTGATTGAAAATGTCTGTAAATTAATGTTATTGAAAGACCAAGCAACCATTTATGGTATGACATAATTCAGAAGCAGGATTGAGTGCAGGTTGAGTATCCCATATCCAAATATTCCAAAATACGGAATATTCCAAAATACGGAATTTTTTGAGTGAGAGTGAGACAGTAAAACCGTTATTTTCTGATATCTCAACATACACAAACTTTGTTTAATACACAAAGTTATTAAAAATATTGTATTAAATGACCTTTAGGCTGTGTATATAATGTGTATATGAAACCTAAATGAATTGTGTGTATGTATACACACTTTGTTTAATGTATAGTTATTAAAAATATTGGCTAAAATTACCTTCAGGCTGTGTGTATATGAAACATAAATGCATCCTGTGCTTAGACTTGGGTCCCATCGCCAGGATATCTCATTATGGTATGCAATTATTCCAAAATACGGAAAAATCCCATATCCAAAATACTTCTAGTCCCAAGCATTTTGGATAAGGGATACTCAACCTGCATCTTGTTTACTGTTGACAACTTTGTTTACAATTTAGATTTTTCTAGTATCTAAAACAAGCTATTGCATTTATCTTTACAGCAATAAAGGAATGGAACATCTGTACAGTATGAAGTGCAAAAACGTTGTGCCACTGTATGACCTGCTGCTGGAAATGCTGGATGCGCATCGGATGCATACACCCAAAGAAAACTTTGTAGCTCAAGAGGAAGACAGCCAGAGCCCATTAACTGCTGCACCCACAACTTCACCATGTTTGCAGCCTTTTTATGTGAATAGGGAGGAAGCAAGTTTACAGAGTGCAGTATAAAAGCATTTTCATTTTACTGTAATGGGTTTTATTGTTTTTGGTTTTTTTAATTCATTGGCCTTCAGTGCCAAGAAATTCCCAGCAGTATACTACCTATCTGTAGTGAGTACACCACATTAGCTGAATAATGCTGCATATGTAAACACACTCCGGCACACGTCTATCACTAATGATTTCTAGTGCAGGGTTTCATAGTCCGCTTACTATCTTTCACTATAGAAGAGGAGCCATTGGGCTAAGGACTGTCATCAATCCACCACATTGCTTTACAATAATTTTTTTGCACACTATTACACGTGGCACTGTGTTGCTGAAGAGCACAACCTTTCCACAGCTTTACTTTCTAGGATAATGTGAAGATAGCATGTACAGTGGCTAGCACATATTCAATGTATACCATAGGTTCGCACAAGTAGGTTTTAATGAATTCAATAAATAGCATTAAACTATATAATTTTCAAGGCCATCCTACTGTATCTACAGTTATCTTATCACATCTATTTCTCAGTGTTATTGTAGGTATTGCTAGTACCATTGCCATGTACTATGGTATATCATTTCCACCATCCAACAGTACATTACATTGAAGTGTTTATCAATGGTTTCTGTATCTTTGATCAACACCTTTCTTAACTTTGTCATGGCAAAAATATCCATGAATACACGTGGTGCCTAAAACATTCGGTACAAGGACTATACGTTATGTGTCTTGCCCATAGGCAGTAGAATACCATGGGCACGTGGGCCACAAGGCCATTACCATTCATACATTTCATTATAAGAAATTGTTGTCTTTCTTGTGTTCTCTTTTATCTGCATCTCTGCATAATGTTTTTTTATATGAAACTTTATATAATTAACTCAACTGTAAAACAAGACATTGACAGCCTTAATGACTTGGGTATGGTGTTGATTAGAAGGGGCATTTATGTTGTCCAAAAAGTAAATTCATTCTGAATTTTGCCTTTGCTGTGTATACCACATATTACAATTTATAACACAATATAACCTACTAGTAATATGGGCACCCCGTCCCTCCCTGCTATACTTACCCCGTTGTCGGTGCAACGTCCTCCTCTCCTGGTGATCGGTCCATCTCGATTCCAGCAGTGGGAGCCATAGGGGATGTTGGAGATAGGATAGATCACTGTTGATTATTAAATAGAGGACAATTAAGTGATTTCACACTGAGAAACAGTATTCACATACAAAGAGGCTTATATGATCCCCCCCCAATAAAAAAAAATAACAGTTTTTAGTATAGTTGGTTGCTATAAGTTACAGAAAGTTTGAACACATTGCAACATAATAGTTATACTAATGTGTTCTAGTAAAATCAGTATATAATACTGGATGATATTACTCAGGAGTACAATTACAAACTTTCATCAAAGCAAATCATTAATATTTGTAATTCCAATTCCTCTATGCGATACTGAATGAACACTAATTGATAACCCTAGCAGTTTATTAACAGTATAAATCTTTTATGAAATAACTGGTTAATTGTAAATATTACATTATTATTTGATTATTTTTTTTGGTAGACACCTTTCACCTTTTTTTGTTACACAGCCCTTACAATTTCCTTTATATTACCATGTCCTGGCACTGTTCTTCAATTAGTAAGACCTAGGCAGAGTGAGGAAATTGTCCAGGTTGTCCAATTCATTTGAAATTATGGTGTCCAGCAACTTTGTTAAATATGTACTCCAGGTGAAATGTCCTTTGCCAGTTCTTCAATTATTCTAGCCTGGAGAAATTTGAACACAAAACTCTGTTCAAGGTTGTCAGGCAGAAGCTAATTAGGCAGAACTCATCTTGGGGTTGAAAGTCACATACAGTACTGGCTGAAATTCTCCTTTAAGAGAGATGACTATCCCTTATGTAGTCACATTATCTAATGTATGGTCAGGAAGTAGGCTTAGCAACAGTTCCTACTTGGACCATCAATGGATGTTAACCAATTGCATAACATTATATACAGTACATCTATTCATATTACACACTTTTTAATGTACAGTATATATTTTAGTGACTAGCTCCAGAAGGATTTTCTAGTGGGAATAAGTACAAATGTTGTTACATGTATACAATTTGACAACAAGGTACAGATTGTGTAATGCTAATTATGCAGTCTGCGACGCTTCTGTCCAGTATGCTCTGTATGCTACCTGTCTCCCACCTACTGTACCCCACCTACTCTACATTCCATACAAAACATAAAAACAATTGCAAGAACCAAGCATGATAAGTGGAGGCTTATCAATAGTATACCCTTTGCACTATTACTAGATAGAATGATTACTTTAAACCAAATGCTGCTTATTTACATTGGGGAGATGTAGTACATGTTTGTGTCATTTACTCAGCATGACCCAGCTATATACAGCATTTATTTCAGTAATGCGTAATTCTAGACCTCCCTATAAACTCTAATGCATAATTAAATATGCATACAGTTTTATTTCAGTGTGTCTCAGAACGACATTATTTTTTAATGCAAAGTTGCACTATTGTTGAATGTAAAATCAGTAGTAACAGAAATGTTGGGTTGAAATCCCAGAAATGCACTACTTTATACAAAAGGACCAAAAATAATTATTTTAGTTTAGACAGCACATTTGTTCTATTTTTTATTAGAATAATTATGAAAGTATTTAGGTTCATAGTTTGCCTTCTGTGTGATTCATTTGCTGCACAGGAGTGTTCTTTTAAACAGTTTAAATACAACATAACAAGCAAAAGTATAATAATCAAGAAAAGGAAATTCATTGTGGAGTGGCTGCGTGTTCTACTATAACATTTGCTTACAAATGCGTTGTTTAATTTTTTTTTTGCAGCGCAGAAATTAATTTAGGAGACTGAACGTCTGTATAGATGGTGCCATTTTTAATTGCATTGTGAAATTTTTCTGTGACATGCCCAATATAACCATACATATATAGTAGATATGTAAATGTGCCACTATAAGCATATTTGCATTAGGTAAATGCACAACTTCAAAATTGCCATATACCATATTTCTATGTATTAAATATAAAAAAAAACGTAAAAAAAATGTTTTGATCAATTTTTATTACCACATTCAATGCCATCATTACACAAAATGATGTGAGCAGTACTTTGCACTAGTAAAACACCATTTAAAATCAAATTTCCTCCACAATGGAGGCATTCATTTTGAAGGCTGACCTAGTATAAACAATCCACACTATAAATACTGACATCAATGAGGACGCCGGCCCCCAAAATGGCTATATATAGTGTGTGCAGGTAACAGGCACATTTAAAAAAATAAAAATAAAAAGTCTCCCTTTTGGCTGAAACAGTATTCTGTTTGCTATAAAGACAACTAAATAGGAATAAGTTTGCAATATAGTTGTAGCAGCTATAGCCAGTGCCATTAATTGACCCATACATAATATGCATTGTTTTTTATATTCTGTATTTTGTCCCTGTTGCTTTGTGAAATATAAAATACAGTATGATGTGCTTTATGTTTTTGATGCAATTAGCACAATTTGATTGTACAAATGAGGAAAAGCACCTTCTGTAACAAAGATGATAAAAAAAGCTATATTTTATATTAGGTTGGACAGTTGAATGTATGTCTGATAATATATCAGACAGTTCTGGATGCCAATATATTGTGTGTTGACAGAAAATTGCATTTACAATTAATTGTGCTTTTTATTATAAATTTGCTTAATAAGCTTTTGCTTAACCTTAAATGAGCATAGAAGTGAGCATCTCTGTTGATCGTGTGTACTAATTCTAAATACTAAGGGCAGCTTTATATGTTTGACTCAAGTTTAGATTTGTGGCTTTTTAGCAGTTGTTAAGCCAAAATGCTGCATTTAAAATGAAAGCTAGGAGATGGACAATAGGCCAACATCAGGTCATCATAAAAAAATAATTTCTACATTTTCTGTAATTCATAATTAGTTGATATATGGTGAGATTTATCATAGCTTGGAGAGAGATAAAGAGGAGCAAGATAACGTGCCAAACAATAAGCTAATTAGCAGCTGATTTGTTGATACTTTATCTCTCTCTAAGATTTGATAAATTCCCCCATACAGTAGTTGTCCTTAAACCCATATCACCAAAACATGGCAAGTATAAATATTGTTTATGGAAGCAGCAGCTCAAATGTTGGGGGTAATAAGCACCAAAGCACCCAGACTGCTCAAACCTATTGTTAAAAATAAATACAACCTTGTCATAATAAATCCAGCCTGGATTAAGCTGGTTTTCCAGCAACAACACATTTTCTGTTTCATATTTTGCAATTAAGGAAATCATCACTTTGTTTGTTTAAGTTGACTCAACCAGTAGTTAGTAGTACATTAAATCTGTGGCACATTATGTCTTTGAGACTTACTGTTGCCAATAGCCTAAACACAGTGGCGTAAATTCGTCCCAGTCGCCCGGAGGCATGATAAATGTTGGTGCCCCCCTACATATACACACACATACCATATGTAGCTATCCGGCACTAAGAGTGAACAGTAGTAGCGTGCTCAGGTACCTTTCCCAATAGTAATATAGATACACATACAAAGTGGACGCACTCCAAGTCAGTCATTACAATAAAACAGACACCAGCATACCTTTATAGTACACCTACAGTGCTCCCTCACACGCCAGCGGGTCTTGATGGAGATGCTTTGGCGCAGCGGTGTGCCGATATACATAAAAAACACACAAACACCTTATTCACTTAAAAACACACACACGCCTCTTTTACTTAAACATACACACATGCCTCTTTCACTTAAACATACACACACGCCTCTTTCACTTAAACACACACGCCGCTTTCACTTAAACGCACACGCCACTTTCACTTAAAAACACACACATGACTCTTTCACTCACACACACACACCTCCTTCACTTAAAAACACACACGCCGCTTTCCCTTAAACACACACGCCACTTTCACTTAAACACACACACATGCCTCTCACTTACACACACACGCCTCTCACTTACACACACATACACACGCCTCTCACACACACATGCCTCTCACATACACACACACGCCTCTCACACACATGCCTCTCACTTACACACACACACACATGCCTCTCACACACATGCCTCTCACTTACACATACACATGCCTCTCACACACATGCCTCTCACTTACACACACACATGCCTCTCACATACACATGCCTCTCACTTACACACACACACATGCCTCTCACACACATGCCTCTTTTACTTGAACACACAACTTTCCTTAAAAACACACACACACCTCACTTAAAAACATGCACACAGAAAACACAGTGCTTCCAACATTTATTAAACACCCCCAGCACCCCCAACTACACCTTCCCCCCACCCCCAACACACACACAGTGCAGACGCAAGTGCTGCCAGTGCCTACCTTTGGCTATCGTCAGCCTGACAGAGGAAAAAAGAGCCTCACTTGGCTGGCTTGCTTAACTGGAAGGACGGCAGGGTCTAGGAGGAGCTGCGCTCAGGAGCTCCCCCTAGCTGCACCAGTGCCAGCTATCTGTATATACAGGAGGCAGCTTCCGTGTCACTGACACAGCTATCCCCCTCTGTAAGAATGATTAAAAAAAAAGTATCAGCAAGTGATCGTCGGCAGCGGGAGACAGTGGAGATATACCCCCTTGAGGCCAGGAGCCCGGCGGCAGCCGACTCCACTGCCTCCCACAGTTCCGCCACTGCCTAATCATACTAGAATGTTTTCTAATTACTCCCCAGAAATCTTTCTGTAAGATATTATTCCGTGTTTACAGTTTATTGTACAGTATATACACTATTCATTTTTTCACCAGCAGAAGTCTTACATTCATTTCTTTAATAGACAAATGACACTTCACCAACATTGTAACTGTGTCATCATGTAGATAAGTTGATGTATAAAAGACCTGATTGGATGTAGTATTGGGGGAAAAATGAAAATTGGGCATAAATGGGATACAGAAAAAAATGAAGAGGAAAAATAAGTTAAGATTTAACTCCTGTTTTTCTTCCTTTATACCTGGAGAACAAGATTATCAAAAGGGCTAGGGTTATTAGAAAAAATGTGCCATTTACAAATCCAATTGATCTGTCAGTAAATGTAGTCAGCAGCAAAAGATATTCTATGCACTCTTCTACATGACAAATTTTCTATTTATGACTTTCTATAGTCTAAGCAACAGAGAAATTTTGGAATATTTTAAAGAAGTAGAAATTTGCTTTAAAAACTAGTCATATAGCATTTCCTTTAAAAAAAATGTAAAGAAAAAATAAAATAAGAAATGCTTGTTAATTTTTCTATGCAGACTTTGGTTAATATCAAGTTGTATTCATTAGAAACCATTAGAAAATAAAAGAAAATCTAAAACTTATGTATAGTAATTATATTAAGAATTGGTGTTTAAATTTCAAACATGGAAAAAAAAGCAAAAATAGTCACATATTGGCTCAGTTTTACAATAATACATTTAAATGAATTAGAAGTATAAAACTAGATAAGAAAAGACGATTGTACAGAACCAAGTTTACACTCTTTAGAACATAAAGTGAATGTGTTCTGTACAATTTACGCATATTAGATAACTGTTTAACAATACGGTTTAAGATACTGTAACAAAAATAATTATCATTCAACATCCTGCTTCCAATTGGGAGTCAATGATATATGAATCAGCAGTGGACAACAGTCTGCTTCAATTGAAAAAGATTTATGTATACTTAAACCTTACTTTTGTGCACAGTTTGGAATGCATCTCTTTTTTTCTTTTACTTACATACAGTACCTTGAGAATTTTACAGAGACTATTTTTAATCAGTTGAATTCATACAAGCCAATTAAGCTTCCAGTATGGGACAAGTGTATAAAACTGCACCAGCCGGAGGTTGTCCCATTACCAGCTGTATGCCAATATAGAAGTAAATAGTAAACAAATAAGAAATAATAAAATAAATAAATTGTCCCTGTCCATACTACCTCTTATGATTTTATATATATATATATATATCTATATATATATATAAACTTCAAGAGAGCATCTTAGCTAGTTGTAATGCACTAAATGAAAATTATATTGATTAAATACATGATAAGGAAACAGTTACTAGTTTACATAATTCCGAAATTTCCATAGTACATATTTCCATTCCCCAATAATATTGGCAAAACCAGTCACACTCTCTTTTAATTAGAATCATTTTAATCTAGTTAAACATTAATTTAGATATCGCCAACATAGCACCTTCTGATCTGTGAACAACTTTTAGGTTTAAATGCATACTAGTTACCAGCCTGTCAAAATGAAGGAACAACTTAATAGTAATATCAGTGCTGGTGAGCACCATCTAGTGTCCACTCGCTTGCAGAACACTTAAATTCCCCCCAGTGAGGTGAGGAGCAGCGTTAGTCTTTTATTATATAGGATTTGCCCCCATAATCTATAATGGTAAATTTTGCTCATGACTCTCACACAGAGCTACACAGTTATTAAATTCTTATACAGGTTGAGTATCCCATATCCAAATATTCCGAAATACGGAATATTCCGAAATACGGACTTTTTTGAGTGAGAGTGAGATAGTGAAACCTTTGTTTTTTGATGGCTCAATGTACACAAACTATGTTTAATACACAAAGTTATTAAAATATTGTATTAAATGACCTTCAGGCTGTGTGTATAAGGTGTATATGAAACATAAATGAATTGTGTGAATGTAGACACACTTTGTTTAATGCACAAAGTTATAAAAAAAATTGGCTAAAATTACCTTCAGGCTGTGTGTATAAGGTGTATATGTAACATAAATGCATTCTGTGCTTAGATTTAGGTCCCATCACCATGATATCTCATTATGGTATGCAATTATTCCAAAATACGGAAAAATCCCATATCCAAAATACCTCTGGTCCCAAGCATTTTGGATAAGGGAGACTCAACCTGTAGTATAAAATTATGAGATTTAATGACAGGCAAGTAAGTACAAACCACCATTTCTTCTAATAATTACGAGCACAAGTTTTCTGTTTTTCTTTCTTGTTCAGATTACTAAAATTACAGTATATACCACATCAAATGTTCTATATTTATGTATAATGTATTTTTAATGAGTCATCCATATTATTTGCACTTAGTTCTGTTTCCAAAAACTATATTTATAATAGTAAAATCATATCATATACCACAAATGATAAAAGTCTTAAAAAAGTATTAATGGTAATTCATCTTCAGCAGAAACTGAGATTTAATTATCTGTCCTAAGAATTTCTAATTATGCACCAACAATTACATAAAACAATTATTATCTGGGTGTTTTTGGATATTATCATTGCACAATACCTATTTTCTTTAGTAACCTGTTTCATTTGAGATTCATGCAACAAAATGCATTCAGTGATATACTTTTCATAGTCAGCGTTATTTGTTCTGTTATGTTAAAAGATTGTGTATGCTTCTTTTACGTCTTGGATAAAATATATGAAACAATTTATAACAATGGAAAACATGAAAACTGCAAAAAGTTTTCTCAAGCTCTTTGATGTTGAATAAAAAAAAGTAACTAAAATGAAAAAAAATTACTGAGTTTTATTTTTTTCTTACGTTGTTTGATGTTCTTTGCTTGCAAATCTAACTTGTCTTGAATGTTATTTTCAAAGCCCATTTAGAAGATTACAGAGTGCAGTAATACGGCCTTATTCAGAGATGTACACAAACCTGTTTATTTCGCAGTTGCGCACTGTATGTCTCTTGCAATGGCTGTCGCAGAGAGAATTTATTTGGGGAGCATCACAGCTGCTGAGAACAAATTCACAGCTGTGAAAGCATTTGCTTACACCTCTGAATCAGGCCTACAAATCACATATGACACAGTTTTTATACACGGTTGACAAAATGTGGAAGATCTATCATTTAGCGGTAGAAGTTAGAACCTAGAGATTTAATTACACTAAGGTCCATTTATTGTGGTTCATCAATATATCTAAACACACTTGTTATCATCAGTTAAGGCCCATACACACTAGCCGATTTTGAGCTCAAAGTAGCTCACTTTTGGCGTTTTGAGCTTCTTTGAGCTCAAACTGGGCCAGTGTGTATGGGCAGGCAATGAGCGGTGAGCGCTGATGTGCGCTCCCGCATTACTGCCATCCACCACTGTCCGTTGGGCGGTTTGTACAGCCGAGTGAAGGACTTTCCATAGTCTCCTACTATGGAAAGTGCTTCACCCCCGGTGAACATCGGTGGGCACAGGGAAAATAGCTCAGGGTGTATGCACTGAGATATTTTCCTGCAGCGATGTTCACAAACATTGCTGTGCGTACAGGCTGGTGTATGCACCTTTAACCATGCATATCAGATTTACATTAACACATTGATCACCATTTAATTGGACAGATGTTCCTGACAAAAAATTAGATAAGTGGTATGTTCAGTATGTGACGAGCTTAAATGCTAAAGGCACTTTATAAAGTAATTAATTACTTTCACACCAAAATCAATTGCACAATACCGGCATACTTTAATTTCTTATTCATATTATATTTTAAATACTTTATCTCCCTTTTACTATTGCACATTTCTTTACATTTAATGTCCCTCCTGTACATACATTGCATTCATTTGTTAATAGACGTGACTACTCAAATGTGGTAATGAACTGTAAACGTCTATTTACATACAGGACTAAAAGCAACACTTTAAAAACACATTAAATACACTTTTAATGGAGCCGCTGCGGCCGCTGTAATCGATCCTTAGCCTAATACTTCTTACACTATTAGCGTACAAAGCCCCGTACCGTGTACGTACTTTGCGTACAAACGCCGTGCTGGCCGTACAAAGTACACGCAGTGCGTACACACCCAAAGACACGCCGTGAGCACTTTGCAGCTACACGTGTGACTGAAAAACACATAACTTTTAGCAGGGAAAAGAGACACGACACCAGATTGTATTTAAGATGCTGGGTTCTGACGTACCAACATATAATTGCTGAAAGGGGGGTTACAATAAACAACAATAAAATACAATAGAAAAATGGCTACAGTCAATGGTACATACGTTTTGGTTTCGCCTGCGCTTCCTAGCCGGTCCTCAGTCATCAAGGGAGATGACCTTCAGAGTCTGTGATAGTGACCTGGCCTGCAGCTGGCTTTTTATACATTTGTCCAAAACCTAACACAATGGAGACTGTAATCTCTTTGTCCATTGGACACAGGGATGGTCATTTACAGTACAGGAGAGGTCATAGGTCAGTTTGAATAGGTGGGCGATGTCTGTCCCAGGTGCAGTTGCAGATGTTTTCCTCTGGGTTCCCGCCTCGTATCAAGAGCACAGTACATCCAGTTAATGTTTATATTCTGCTTCTGAGCATAACTATTCGCAGGAGCGTGCGATCTTCTGCAAACCAACACCGGAATATTGCCCTTAATATACCTTACAGCTAGATACCAAACACCACCTTAGAACCTAGTTCTGTCCTCTCCTATCCTGTAAAAGGTGAATCCCTTTGTTCTTATACCATTTAAACTAGTGTAACTTGCTGGTGTGTTGCAGGGAGACTATGTGTACATTGACCCTCATTCCGAGTTGTTCGCTCGCTGCTAATTTTAGCAGAATTGCTAATAGGCTAAAATCCGGCAGTTCTGCGCATGCGTATGCACAGCAGGGCACACGTGCTAAGCAAATTTACACAAATCTATGCTATTTTACTCACAGGTGAACAAAGCTTTTGGATTTAATATGTTATGTGTTTTTATGGCTTTTCCATGCGACTACAAACACTACCATAAATACTCATACCACGCGCTAATACGCAGGACCGCGGGAGCAACCATATGCAAATTACGAATATGCGCACGCACAGCAGAACATGTATGCACACGGAGGCCATCTGTGTGTAGTTTGTACGTGATGTGTGTACTGCAATATTTTTCAACTTCGACAGTCCACCCTTTGGCAGTCACCAATAACTCCCACTAACTAATCAATAAACAGAAAAATATCTATACATTTTATATATATATATATATATATATACACAGAAGCTTGGATGATCGGAGGAGAGTTGCAGGTGGGAAATGTATGACCTAGTGGGATAGTAAAAAAGCATGTATGTATGAATCCATGTCTGAGGGGCATGTATCATCGTGCCGTAAATGTTCTAAATAAGCTTTGAGGTATTGCGAAGTATACATTAAATCCTTCTCATCCCGTATTAAGGGTCTGTAACTGGGCAAACAAACACTACCAAGCTCTTTTCGGCTACTTATTCCAACAAATGGGGTGCACATTTAGTTGATGATACATAGAGGGGGAACATATGTGAATGCTAGTATATGTGGATATCACCTATCGACTATGAGTGCCATTAACTGGAGGTTGCAGAGATGAAGATAAGACACATATATAAAAATACATTCACATAAACACTTTGGGTAGGGCTGATGTCTTTTCCGGTTGGATGTATCTGGGCAGAGGGGGAAACAGAAAAAAACGGGTGAAAGAAACAGGCCATGAAATTCATTTGCAATCCTTATCATAACACTGTCTCTATGGATGGATCATAAATTAAATCTGCTGCTGTAACAGCGCCCTCACTCCTTAGACTCATCAAATTTGTGCTGCACTTGCGCCGTGTTAGAATTTGAACACACCTAAATATCAAACCAATAATAATGATGACTCCCAGGATACAAAGGAGAAACTTCCCCACACTCATAATGACACTCTGTGCCCACTCTCCTAACCCTGAGAACCATTTGCTTGGGTTCAACCATGAGACCCAGCCGGTCAGTTCATTACCCACAGACGCTAAGGTAAGGTTGTGCTTCCTCCTGAACTCCCACTTCAACTGCAAGATCTCGTCCATCTTCTGATCGATGATCTCTGTGGGTTCATCAGTGCTGTTCGTAATATACGTACAACACTTCACACCATATTGAGTTGCCAGAGTAACACAGTACCCACCTGTCACGGCTGTGACGTAATTAAGGACCATCCTGTGCTGGATCAGTTCCTTCTTGTAGGCTTGTAACTCCCTTCCTGTATACCTGAAGGTGTCATCATACATCTCAGTGATATTATCTATCAAGTTCGCTAGCGCATGGATATACCTATAATTTAAAGTTCCTCTGGCAGTACGGGTGATGTCTAATGTGAGAAGGAACTGAATCCCAGTGGATTTGTGGATCAAATCAGAGGCTGCGTGCTCTGCCCTATCTATGAGGTGTCTCTTGATGATGTGTTCATAGTGAGTATAAGTATAAGGAGTCTGAGCACTGCGGTGAACGTCTTTCATTTTGTTGTGGGTTATGGTCATGACCTCCGGTAGTACTCTCCCAATATAACACAATCCCTCAGAGCTCGGGGCAAGCCACTTGTACGCTTTCCTCCCACATATGAAATAGGCATCATCTGGGAGAACATAGGGGACAAAATGTAACATCACCATATTGCAAACTTTCCAAGTAAAGAAACCAATCCCTAGTTCTCCCATTTGCTCAGTACAAGTATCGGGCTGGATGATATGGGCACAATACCCTGATGATACTTTTCCAACCCACATGGTCTTGCTTCCACGTGTATACCTATACTGAAAATACCTCCCACTGTTGGCTATCTTGCGTACAAGTTCAGAGTCGATAGGTATCTTATCAGCTCTGTGTGAAAAAGTCATTGTCTGGTTATTCCACGTCACTTCCCAATTTCCTGGTTTTCGGTAATTGGAAATATTGAAACACAACAGGGACCTATCTACGTTGTACTGGTGGAGCTTCAAGCTAGGGGTCCTAGAGATATTGAATTTCTTGTCCAACGGTCTCCCACCCCGTAATTCGAGTACCTCACCTATTGCTAAAGGGTATGGTACTAATCCTGACTTACTCTGACCTTGAGGTACCTGTGAGCACACCCAGCATTCTGTCTGGTTTAAGACCTTACCCACTAGTTAGTGGTAATCACTCAACGGATGTCGGTCCATGTCGATATTAAGGTTGGACTGACATCTCTGGATGCACCCATCCTCGACTATGTTCTAACAATTCCCACAAATACAATATTCATCAGACAATAACCCTTCACATTGCCTCCGAGCTCCATGACTACCAGAGCGCTTACTGATACCAGCCTTTACTCGAGTGATGTGCTGCTCCTGAGATCCTACAAATTCGTACTCGCCATCAGAACCCATTCCAGATCCCTGCTCGACCCCTCTGGGACCCTCTCCAAAACAAATTGTCCTGATCAAAAACAGAATTACTAGCAGAACCCGAAACGCAGTCTCTTGTGATAGATCCATTTCGTTAGGGGAAAGAAGGAAAATAAGAAGGAGAAAAAGAAATGAAAATGCAGGGGGGGTGAAAAAGAAAATGGTGCGACAACCGTCCTTGGTCTTGTTGCTCTCTGTGCTCAGGTGCCTTTCAATAATCCTGCCTCTCAACTTTCCTGGAACAAACACTCTAGTGATACAAGGCTCTTTGCCTTGCTCTTTGAACATACAGTTCACTTCGAACACACAGTTACCAAACTACTTTGTCACGAGTTCTCTCCGGGTCAGCGACCTGCTTGCTGTGGGACGAGTGGACCCAAGTCTCTCTTTCAGCGACCTTTAGTGCTGTCGTGCTGGTTAACAAGACTTGGTATTGTCCTTCCCACCTGTCTATGAGGCAACGTTTTCTCTGTCTAGGGGTCTATATTGATTTTGTGTCCTACTACTCCTACAATTTCTAGCAAAATGTCCTTTATTTCTACAAATGTAACACAATCTCGGCCTTTTCCTACTACCAGGGTTTTGGGGTTTAGGCTGATGAGGCTTTGCTGCAAGAGCCTGTAGACTTACTGTCATCAGCTTACCCTCCTGCTGTTTTCTGCGCCTAGCAATATTCTTGTGTTGTTCAATTGCGCACTCTCTAAGACAAGCTACTGTGGCCCCTCTCCAATTAGGCAAAGGTGTTTGTACCCTGTCCCTTGCTGTCTTATTGAGACCGTCCATTAGCACAGAGACAGCCACTTCCCTCTAATTCGCATCGCTCCCTATATCCGATATCCCAACATATCTATCCATTATTTGCAGAGCCCGATGGAAATATTCAGATGCCATTTCATTTTCTCTCTGTTTTATGGAGAAAATTCTTCTCCACTTAACAGTAGTGGGGAAATACAACTCTAGTTGCATATTAATTCGCTACACGTTCTCCTGATTGTGTTCGTCAGTCATAGGACCATCCGACTCTAATCTACAATCAGTGATGAGTTTTTGGGTGTCAATATTAGGGGGTAGGCACGCTTTCAAAAATATCCGCCAATCTCTGGTTCATGAGCATTACACAGACCTTTTACATACTTCTGACATCTGGCTAAATGCTTCCAGGGATCGGGGAATTCTAAAATGATTGACCACAGTTCAGCTCTGGACCACGGGCAATACATTGCATTATTCCTGGTGAGGATTTCTCCCTGACTATCGGTTTCCCCATTGGGAGTTACTATTTCCAAGACAGGATGTAATCCTACCATTCCATTCCTAATCTGTTTACTGTAAGGTGTTGTTGGAGAGACTTCAAAACCGGATACAACTTGCAAAAATTAGGGTTAATACATTGCTCTTGTATTCTACTATCATTTACAGATATACCATTGACTGTAGCCATTTCTTCCCTTTCGACCTGTGTTGATAATGGTGTGTCTGTGTCCTCATTCCTGCTAGGTTTGGAACTTGCTTTGCAAGTTTGTTCCCTTTGCACCTCCCCCTCTTGTTGCCATAGATTTAAACAATCGTTATGTCTGATCATTTGTTTCTGGATTTAATTAGACATATTTTACTACCTACATTCTGCAGTACCTCTGGTTCAAAGCTGCCCACCCTAGGGATTGATACCCTATCTTAGTCAGTCATACGTACCCATTCGTCACAATAAACTTCCGTGTGTGAACCATATTTCTCACACATTATAAACCTCGCGGACTCCTCGGGCCGCGACTCTTCTGCCTGAACCCTGGCTACAATACGTCTCTTAGTTGAGCAACTGGCTCCCATAATTGTGGGCCTTTTCCCACAAACACCAAAATACTCAATATAAGCAGACGGTGAAAGTTCTTAGAGTGCTTTCACCCACTCCTGCCCATGTTGGCCGGTACTGCGATACACTGTTGATAGCGGAAGGCAATGTATCCCACTTAGGGCCACTAATTGACCTATATTTACTGGAAGTTTTTAGGAGTGACTTACCTTTTCCAGTAAATATCTGCCGTTGGAGATTTTACTGAGAGAGACCAGTGAAAACTCCCTTTATGCACTTGTAAACAAATCACGCTTGCGTATGCTCTATACAGCGCAAATGATACCGCGATTTTACGCAAAAGCTCATAAAAGGGTATCAAGTTGCGCTATGTATCGCACCCACAAACATGCGGTCCAATCGCACAGCATATAGGTACTTGTTAACTATCCGCCCTACGACCACTGGAATCGAATCACAAGCTGCGAAACCTCAGCCGGAGCGTATCAAAAAAACTATATGGGTCACAATCACAATTCCCTACCATGCTCCTGTGTAAGTCTCCTCTCGACTTACATATTCCAATCTATACTAACGTGAGTCAGCCGCCTCACGCCGCCAAGCCTCCACTCACTTGGTGTACCAAACGACGGGATCCCGAATTCCGGGGTTCAATATGTTCACTCCTAATTTCACTCACTCAAATATACTTTGTTTTTCTGTACAGAAAATTTCCACTCATTCTGATTGGCAGCTTTTCCCCCAGAGGCAATACAGTTTAAACAAAAGTCTTATACTAATCTGCTTTTGAAACCGGATAGTTATGTGCTATTGTAGCATGGCTACTATCCCACCTTTTAATTGAATGAAACTATCGTGTAATTTGTACTTAGCGTCCACATTCTTACGCAACCTTGCGTAAACACGCGACCTGCGTGCCTTTTATGCTGCGTGCGCTCTCCTGTACTTTGTCCTAGCCACGTGTACAAAAACGTGCGTCCGCAATATAACAAATCACACAACCTCTATAAATGTGAGCAATACTAACTATAATCACTCACAAGAACAACCCACGCTTGTTCTGTGTAACCCTTTATGACTGGGCCAGACCTGCATTTTGTGTCTTTATAATTACTTCCTTAAATACATTTACTTCAAATTTATCTATATAGCATACAAATGTATCCGATTTCACACAGATCTATTATGACTGCAATAATCTATAATTTAAATGATATGATTCAGATTGGATAGCTGTCTTGCAGAACATACACTGATATAAATATACACATAATTATAATAATATTATATATATGTATCATTCACTGGCATTCTATGAGACACCTTACCTCTAATTTGCATATCAAAGATATTTGCTTTTCACTTCTAAAAAAAGTAGTTACACAGGTTAATTTGCATTTCAATGGCTATACTCCCTAGTAAGCAGACTCTACAGGTCTTGGAAGGAAAGAGAAAAAAAACAAAAAAACAAAACCTCTCTTTCCTTTTTCTATCTGTGTGCAACCCCCCACTTGTTGTAATGGTAATTACGCACAGACAAGAAGGAGAAAAAAAACACTTATCTCACCATTTACTCTCACTAGGCCCAATTGAAACTATTTGTAATTGACTATGGCATGAGTTAAATAAATGCATTGGTAACTCATAAATGGTGCTATGAATGTGACAAAGGAAACTGATTGTTCTGAGCACACTGAAAATCAGCTATTTAGAAAGTGACCTTCCTAAAATGGCCACTGCTCCTCCCCCTTCCACATCCATGAGGTTTACACAAGATGGTGGACAGGCCATGTGGTTAGGCCAAAATGGAGGACAAACCGTGCGGCTCAAAGAAATCACAATTTATACAAGCACCAGAAGTTACTTTGGGCCTGAGTTTAAAAAAAAAAACTATATCAAGGCTATGCAGCAACTTTTAAATGTACTTTTAAATCTACTAAACAGATAAACAATCCAATCTGAATCAAACACAATATGACTTATTTGAACTTTGTTTTGCAACAATATGTGAGAGAGTATGCAAAGTATCTGTGCCCTTTGTGTACGCTTTTGGCGCCAAAAAAAAATTACACAGATTTTTAAATAGCTTTTTTCCTGTTTACCTACGGGTTCTATCAGCACCTCTGCAGACCAGACAGAGCAGACGCAATCTAACAGCACACAATTAGGGTTTTTAGAACATCCACCAACCAGGAAAAGGTTACGTGGATAACTTGCCACCCTTTGCTGATAGATTAAAGTCTGCTATGACCTGCTAGCCTGCGAGCATGTAAAAAACTGGAGGAGCCCCCAATTGTAAACGTCGATTTACATACAGGACTAAAAGCAACACTTTAAAAACACATTAAATACACTTTAAATGGAGCCGCTGCGGCCGCTGTAATCGATCCTTAGCCTACGTACTTCTTACACCATTAGCGTACAAAGCCCCATACCGTGTACGTACTTTGCGTACAAACGCCGCACTGGCCGTACAAAGTACACGCAGTGCGTACACATCCAAAGACATGCCGTGAGCACTTTGCAGCTACACGTGTGACTGAAATACACTTATAACTTTTAGCAGGGAAAAGAGACACGACACCAGATTGTATTTAAGATGCTGGGTTCTGACACACCAACATATAATTGCTGAAAGGGGGGTTACAATAAACAACAATACAATACAAAAGAAAAATGGCTACAGTCAATGGTACATACGTTTTGGTTTCGCCTGCGCTTCCCGGCCAGTCCTCAGTCATCAAGGGAGATGACCTTCAGAGTCTGTGATAGCGACCTGGCTTGCAGCTGGCTTTTTATACATTTGTCCAAAATCTAACACAATGGAGACTGTAATCTCTTTGTCCATTGGACACTGGGATGGTCATTTACAGTACAGGAGAGGTCATAGGTCAGTTTGAATAGGTGGGCAATGTCTGTTCCAGGTGCAGTTGCAGATGTTCTCCTCTGGGTTCCCACCTCATATCAAGAGCACAGTACATCCAGTTAATGTTTATATTCTGCTTCTGCGCATAACTATTCGCAGGAGTGTGCAATCTTCTGCAAACCAACACCGGAATATTGCCCTTAATATACCCTACAGCTGGATACCAAACACCACCTTATAACCTAGTTCTGTCCTCTCCTATCCTATAAAAGATGAATCCCTTTGTTCTTATGCTATTTAAACTAGTGTAACTTGCTGGTGTGGTGCAGGGAGACTATGTGTACATTGTGCACTATTTGGATTTAATATGTAATGTGTTTTTATGGCTTTTCCATGCGACTACAAACACTACCGTAAATACTCATACCACACGCTAATACGCAAATTGCGAATATGCGCACGCACGGCAGAACATGTACGCGCACGGAGGCCTTCTGTGTGTAGTTTGTACGTGATGTGTGTACTGCAATATTTTTAGACTTTGACAGAACGGATGTAAAAAAGAAGACAAAGACTTTTTTTGAATACTGGTATCATTATACATGGATTATGGATGACTAATGCAATGACATTTCAATAAATTACCATTTTGCAACAGCAGATGATGCTTTCATTTCATACGATGTTCTGGTACATTGCATGCTGCAAAAGGTATTTTTTTTACACTCATATTAATCTTACATTAATTACTCAGGTAAATGTATCATCCTAATGTCCTAACCATTATTTTTTCAATATAAACCTTGTGCTTAGCTGTTGGATGAAGTAACATGGAGTTTAGCTTTTTTCCATTAGAGAATTATCATAATATATTTACAGTTGGTTGCAGCTCTTGCACAAAAAAATCCTACAAGGGTTAGTATACACCTGGGTGGAGCAACACAAAGTACCTCTTTTTGTGCCATACATGCATTTCAATTTATACCCAGTACTAGACTTCCCACTAGGCACTTGTGGCAAATACAGGCTTGGACTGGCCCACAGGGGTACAGGGGAAACCACCGGTGGGCCCCACTGCCTGGGGCCCCACCTCCTGCTCTAAGGATCAGGTTCCAGACTGTGCACTTGAATTATAGATTATACATATGTTACCTTATACTCAGGGCCGGTTCTAGCCCTTTTTGCGCCCCGGGCGTGAAATAAGGGTGTGGCTTCATACAGGGGGCATGGTCAGTTACGCCCCCTGTACAGAAGAGTAGCGCCGCTGAAATGCTGTGCGGTGCGCGATGACGTCATCACGCACCGCACAGTAAAGGTCCTCTCCACGAAGGGAAACTAGACACAGAGCAGAAAAATAATAAAACAACTTATACTACTAAATAACAATACAGAGACTTGCATTTGGCAGAAAATTATTAGCTATTTATTAAATTAATCTAATAACTAGAAACCTGTAAGCAAATTAAAGTAAGATTGTTAAAGAATGGCGGCCAGAAAAAGAATGGCTGAAATTAAAAAGGCAAGCCCTAAGCTTATCATACAAACCCAATAACTGAAAATCAAACTACCAATCAAACATAGGTATACACCCAGACCTTCTTCCTTGTCTACCCACCCTGAACGGTGATGATGCTGCCCCCTGCAGGTTCGTCCAGCAGATGTAACAGTCAACAAAGGTGATCACACCTAAACAACACCAGAACCGACTGAAACTGCAAGTACTAACTCAATTAAAGCAAACCTGCTGCTCTTTTTCACCAACAGTGAAGGTTCCTCCTACAGAGACTGCATCGCCACCATACCCCCAACCTTCCGAATCCAAAACCGAAATATAGATCCTCCAGAAAAATTAGCAAATCTTCCTTAGACAAATGCACTCCATGAGACCGAAAAAGATAATCATAACAGTATCCTATAATGAGGAACTACTGCACAATTGTAGGCCAACACCCACTTGACCACTGTCGCATTCACCTTTTTCCTGGCCTTATCAACAAGCCAAACACCTGTTATTCCCTGCCATCATAACCTCGGCACAAGAAACAAGAAGATCAAAAAGAAAGTGAGGCCATGCCAATATATGGCAAATCCTTCACTATAGAACATTGCAAATCAAGCAACATCCTCTTACCTAAATGGTTGCCGCCAAACTGCAGCAGCAAAACATTCGGGACACCATGCAATTGAGCCTGTGCCAACAACCTCGCTTTAAGATTCTGCCACAACATTCCACGCCAACCTAACCAACAAATCTCATGAACCTGCAAAAAACACTTCACCTCCTCCGAGGCCATAAACCTGGATGCCCAGAACACAAAGAAGTGACCAGGCACACAAACTGCGCACTTATCATCTACCCTTCCTAAGGAAGGAAAAGAAAGTGAATAAGCAAGAAATATTTCATAAACTAAAAAAAACGGAACTGTCAAAAAGAAAGAAAAGATTTTGTACCATGACAAAGCCGATGTAAACAAGCTTCAGCCAACTGAAGCTACATAAAGAATCAACAGGAAAGGCAAATAAAATAAATGTGTGGGGATAGGAATTGGGTAAAACAGGTAAACTCGGCAGGAGGAGAAACTTAAAAAACTATCTCAGGGACATAGAACTGAAATCCAATTAGCTGAATAAGTAATAAGTGAGTAAAATTAAGTCCATCAGATAGGTGAAAAGTAGGGGTACGCCCCAGGTCATTTTTCGTGTTTTGTGTTTTGGTTTTGGATCTGTATCTCCTTCGTGTTTTGGATATGTATTGGTTTCGCCAAAAACGTCCTTGCAGGTTTTGGTTTTGGATGTTTGTTTGTTTTTAAATCATAAAAACAGCTAAAATAACACAATTTGGGGGTGTTTTTGTTCCTACAGTATGAACCTCAATAGCATTCATTTCCACTCATTTCCAGTCTATTTTGAACACCTTTCATCTCACAATATTGTTTTTATCCAGTTTAGGCCAAAAGGTTGCACCAAGGTAGCTGGATGGAGCAGCAGCAGGCCTTCAATGTTTATACTTGGAGGAAGGGCACATCACAAAATATATATTAAAAATAATGTATTTAAAAAATTTTTGCATTAGGCAAGGCTCAAGATTTCAGTTCATAAAAAGATGATTAAGGCAAAGAATAAAAATAAGACATTATTTTAGATGCCGTAATCATGATTTCAATTTATTATTTTGTATAAAATTCTTCATTTCCTCATAGATATATTTGATATGCAGAAGATCTGCTATACAAGTGTGGAGAAAAAAGATGATTAAGGCAAAGAAGAATAAAAAAAGACAATATTTTAGATGCTGTAATCATGATTTTAATTTATTATTTTGGATCAAATTCTTTATTTCCTGAAAGATATATTTGATATGCAGAAGGTTCGATACACAAGTGTGGTGAGTTTATTTATATTAATTTAATTTAAATGTAGTTAATTTATAATTATTATTATTATTACTAATATTAATTTGAATTAATCACAATGTTGTGATAAGAAGAACTATAAAAATAGGACAATAAGTTATAACATAAAAATATGAGCTACGGACACAGCACCACCGAAATGGACAGAGCACACCTTGATGTATACTGGGAGTATACAGCACAAAATATTAAAAAAAACATTTTTATTTTGGGTGGACTGACAGAACACCCCTAGATGGATGGAGCAGCTGTAGTCCCTGGATGTATACTGGGATGGCACAGCACAAAATATTAATTGAAAACTATATATATACCCTCCTGAGGAAGTCCAGCTACATGCATCGGACGAAACGCGTTGAGTGAGGTTTATCCTGTGGACTGAGACTACATTTTACAGATAAGCTGATTTTATTATTTCATATGGTATGGGCAACTACATACCTAGGAATTTTATTTCAATAAAAGTGTTTTTAAATGTATTACACTATTGGTGCTCCTGCTTTTTATCTTTTATGCATGAGACTGGTCATATGTCAGAACACCACCAAGTTATTTCCTGCCTAAACGATACTGATACCAAGGGAGATAACAGATTCGTGACAGAGTGATACACAACTTATCATCAGGTGGTTGGAATTCCACCTAATACGGTACTCCTTCAATTCACTAGAGTGTGGCTACTGGTGAAGGGGGGTGTAGTACGGCTGACCGGCGGTCTCCTGACCGGCGGTCAGCTTACCGACGCCGGGATCCCGGCAGCATACCGACGCCGGGATCCCGGCGGGGAGGGCCGAGTGCAGCAAGCCCCTTGCGGGCTCGCTGCGGGCTCGGTGGCGACCTGCGGTCGCCACAGGTTCTATTCCCACTTTATGGGTGTCGTGGACACCCACGAGTGGAAATAGTCCCTGTTGGTCGGCATGCCGACCATCGGGACAGTGACCCGTCGGGCTGGTGGAGGAGGCCATGTGACTGTCGGTCAGCTGACCGGCGGTCACATGAATACCACCCGGTGAAGGGTACCTAAGATTTGACAATATTACACTAGGAGGCACCTATTTTCATTTGTTTTTTTTCATATATATATATATATATATATATATATATATATACAAACAGAAAATTCAGCACTCACCATAGCAAGCTCACTTATCCTCACAACTTCAATAAATAAATGATTGGGGTTTAGTTACTGAATTGGCCAATGCACGGAAGCCTGCAAACCGCTCGCCAAGGTACCCCACCTTCTTGCAGGTCCTACACTATCACAGTGTCTTAAAAATTAAAACCTGGCAACTAGAGATGAGCGGGTTCGGCTCGTTGAGATCTGAACCCCCCAAACTTCACCTACTTTACACGGGTCCAAGACAGCCTCGGATGAACGAGGCCGAATGTCATCATCCCGCTGACGGATTCTCGCGAGATTCGTATTCCATATAAAAAGCCGCGCGTCGCCGCCATTTTCACTCGTACATTGGAGATTGAACGGAGAGGATGTGGCTACATTCTTTCCCTGAAAAGCTGCATATCTGTACTCAGTGTGCTGCAAATATCTGTGCTCAGTGTGCTGCAAATATCTGTGCTCAGTGTGCTGCAAATATCTATGTTCTCTGCCTGAAAACGCTCCATATCTGTGCTCAGTGTGCTGCAAATATCTACGTTCTCTGCCTGAAAAGCTCCATATCTAGGCTCAGTGTGCTGCAAATATCTATGTTCAGTGTGCTGCATTGTGGGGACCACCATTATATAATTATAGTAGTACAGTACAGTAGGCCATTGCTGTATCTTGCAGCTCCGTGTCAGACTCAGTTCTAGACAGTATCCTGATCATCAGTGCTCAATATCTGCTGCATTGTTGTGTGACCAGTATATACTATATATATTACATATAGTAGTACAGTGCAGCATTTTGGTTACCAACAGTATATAGTTGTACAGTACAGTAGGCCATTGCTGTATCTTGCAGCTCCGTGTCACTTCAAGAGATCCATATCTGTGCTGCATTGTTGTGAGCAGTATATAGTAGTACAGTTCAGCATTTTGGTGACCACCAGTATATTTAGTAGTACAGTACTGTAGGCCATTGCTGTACCTTGCAGCTCCATGTCACTTCAAGTGTCCATATCTGTGCTGCATTGTTGTGAGAAGTATATAGTAGTACAGTGCAGCATTTTGGCGACCAACAGTATATAGTTGTACAGTACAGTAGGCCATTGCTGTATCTTGCAGCTCTGTGTCACTGCAAGTATCCATATCTGTGCTGCATTGTTGTGAGCAGTATATATAGTAGTACAGTGCAGCATTTTGGTGACCAACAGTATATAGTTGTACAGTACAGTAGTCCATTGCTGTATCTTGCAGCTCCGTGTCACTGCAAGTATCCATATCTGTGCTGCATTGTTGTGAGCAGTATATATAGTAGTACAGTGCAGCATTTTGGTGACCAACAGTATATAGCTGTACAGTACAGTAGCCCATTGCTGTATCTTGCAGCTCCCTGTCACTGCAAGTATCCATATCTGTGCTGCATTTTTGTGAGCAGTATATATAGTAGTACAGTGCAGCATTTTGGTGACCAACAGTATATAGTTGTACAGTACAGTAGTCCATTGCTGTATCTTGCAGCTCCGTGTCACTGCAAGTGTCCATATCTGTGCTGCATTGTTGTGAGCAGTATAAATAGTAGTACAGTGCAGCATTTTGGTGACCAACAGTATATAGTTGTACAGTACAGTAGGCCATTGCTGTATCTTGCAGCTCCGTGTCACTTCAAGTATCCATATCTGTGCTGCATTGTTGTGAGCAGTATATAGTAGTACAGTACAGAAGGCCATTGCTATTGATATAATAATATTACTGGCATATAATTCCACACATTAAAAAATGGAGAACAAAAATGTGGAAGGTAAAATAGGGAAAGTTCAAGATCCACTTCCACCTAGTGCTGAAGCTGCTGCCACTAGTCATGGCAGAGACGATGAAATGCCATCAACGTCGTCTGCCAAGGCCGATGCCCAATGTCATAGTAGAGAGCATGTAAAATCCAAAAAAACAAGTTCAGTAAAATGACCCAAAAATCTAAATTAAATGAGGAGAAGCGTAAACTTGCCAATATGCCATTTACGACACGGAGTGGCAAGGAACGGCTGAGGCCCTGGCATTTGTTCATGGCTAGTGGTTCAGCTTCACATGACAATGGAAGCCCTCATCCTCCCGCTAGAAAAATGAAAAGAGTTAAGCTGGCAATAGCACAGCAATGAACTGTGCATTCTTCTAAATCACAAATCCCCAAGGAGAGTCCAATTGTGTCGGTTGCGATGCCTGACCTTCCCAACACTAGACGGAATAATGGAATTATTTTAACAGAAATGCGGACAACAGGTGTCAAGCCGTGTGTTGCCTTTGTCAAGCTGTAATAAGTAGGGGTAAGGACGTTAACCACCTAGGAACATCCTCCCTTATACGTCACCTGGAGCGGATTCATCAGAAGTAATTGACAAGTTCAAAAACTTTGTGTGACAGCGAAAGCAGTCCACTGACAACTAAATCCATTCTTCCTCTTGTACCCAAGCTCCTGCAAACCACACCACCAACTCCCTCAGTGTCAATTTTCTCCTTAGACAGGAACGCCAATAGTCCTGGAGGCCATGTCACTGGCAAGTCTGACGAGTCCTCTCCTAACTGGGATTCCTCCGATGGATCCTTGAATGTAATGCCTACTGCTGCTGGCGCTGCTGTTGTTGCTGCTGGGAGTCGATCGTCATCCCAGCGGGGAAGTCGGAAGACCACTTGTACTACTTCCAGTAAGCAATTGACTGTCCAACAGTCCTTTGCGAGGAAGATGAAATATCACAGCAGTCATCCTGTTGCAAAGCGGATAACTCAGGACTTGGCAGCTGTGTTGGTGTTAGACGTGTGTCCGGTATCCACTGTTAGTTCACAGGGACTTAGAGAATTTCTTGAGGTAGTGTGTCCCCGGTACCAAATGCCATTTAGGTTCCAGTGATTTTGTAATTTTCTTCCAGTGATTTGGACCAATAATACCATTGATTAGAATGAATAATTCCTGTGATTTTCTCATTTTCTTCCAGTGATTTGGAACATTAATAACATTGATTAGAACAAATAATTCCTCTGATATTGTGGTGTTTGTGTCCAAATCACTGGAAGAAAATGACAAAATCACTGGAATTAAATGGCAGTAATGTCGGGAATTATATCAAATGGCAGTACCACTGGACATATACGGAAGTGTCAGACAGGATGGCACTTAAAAAAAATAGTCCCCAAACAGCACATGATGCAAAGAAAAGAGTAAAAGAGGTGCACTGTGGTCGCTGGATGGCTAAGCTAAGCGACACAAACACCTCAATATCACAGGAATTATTCGTTCTAATCAATGGTATTATTGGTCCAAATCACTGGAAGAAAATGACAAAATCACAGGAATTATTCGTTCTAATCAATGGTATTATTGGTCCACATCACTGGAAGAAAATGACAAAATCACTGGAATTAAATGGCAGTAATGTCGGGAATTATATCAAATGGCAGTACCACTGGACATATATGGAAGTGTCAGACCACAGTGCACCTCTTTTTCTCTTTTCTTTGCATCATGTGCTGTTTGGGGCCAATTTTTTTAAGTGCCATCCTGTCTAACACTGCAGTGCCACTCCTAGATGGGCCAGGTGTTTGTGCCGCCCTCTTGGGTCGCTTAGCTTAGTCATCCAGCGACCTCGGTGCAAATTTTAGGACTAAAAATAGTATTGTGAGGTGTGAGGTGTTCAGAATAGACTGGAAATGAGTGGAAATTATGGTTATTGAGGTTAATAATACTATAGGATTAAAATTACCCCCAAATTCTATGATTTAATCTGTTTTTTAGGGGTTTTTGAAAAAAAAACACCCGAATCCAAAACACACCCGAATAAGACAAAAAAATTTAAGGGAGGTTTTGCCAAAATGCGTCTGAATCCAAAACATGGCCGCGGAACCGAATCCAAAACCAAAACACAAAACCCGAAAAATTTACGGTGCACATCTCTACTGGCAACTGTATCACACATAATATAACTGCAAATATGCCCACTAGGTTTAATGTGTACCTGCCACATACCTTATGGCTTTTGAAGGTACACTAGTCACCTGACACTGGCTGATAAATTACTAAGGAACATCTGACACAGGTTTAGAACAATTGAGTTTACATAGGAGTGCATGAAAAAGCTTGTGGCCACAGTTAATAATAGTTAACCAAAGATTAACCCTACAATATAGAAACAAATATAAAACCACAGCACTCACCACCCCAGAAGCAGGGTGCAATATCTGCACTCACCACTAATAGGGTAGGGTGCATGTAGACCATGTCCACCTACTTAAATATATACAAACAGAAAATTCAGCACTCACCATAGCAGGCTCACATATCCTCACAACATCAATAAATTAATGATGGGGGTTCAGTTAGTGAATTGGCCAATGCACCTGAAGCCTGCAAACCGCTCACCAAGGTACCCCACCTTCTTGCAGGTCCTACACTATCACAGAGTCTTAAAAATTAAAACCTGGCAACTGTATCACACATAGTATAACTGCAAATATGCCCACTAGGTTTAATGTGTACCTGCCACATACCTTATGGCTTTTAAAGGTACACTAGTCACATGACACTGGCTGATAAATTACTAAGGAACAGCTGACACAGGTTTAGAACAATTGAGTTTACATAGGGGTGCATAAAAAAGCTTGTGGCCACAGTTAATAAGACTTAACCAAAGATTAACCCTGCAATATAGAAACAAATATAAAACCACAGCGCTCACCACCCCAGAAGCAGGGTGCAATGTCTGCACTCACCACTCATAGGGTGGGGTGCATGTACCCCATGGCCACCTACTTAAATATATACAAACAGAAAATTCAGCACTCACCATAGCAAGCTCACTTATCCTCACAACATCAATAAATAAATGATGGGGGTTTAGTTAGTGAATTGGCCAATTCACAGAAGCCTGCAAACCGCTCGCCAAGGTACCCCACCTTCTTGCAGCAGTCAATCACCTCTGTATAGTCTGGAATCTGAAAGCTAAAAATAAAAAATAAAAAAATCAACTGAACATTATTGAGGGCAGTCTAATTCCAAAGATCATAGGAATTCAAGTCAATTGTTGCCCATTAATGAAATACACAAGAAATTGTTTATTAGTTAAATTGTTTGTTCTCATAAACGAAGATATATACTGGAGTGAGGATTTTTTCTGCTCCCATATAATGGGAGTCCATTAATAGGATAATTAACACCCCTGTGACAAAACGCGTTGGCTGAAACAACAACAACTTTATTAATATTAAATTGCTGTATTAACAAGAATACTGTATGGGCAGAATCAATCAACAGTTGAAAGTTGTTTTATGTAAATGATAATGTATTCTTGAAGTTTTTATTTGTATTTTAACATTAAATTTGTATTAATACACTTTGGGTGTCAGTTTATGAGGTATATAGAACATCCTTAGTTCACATCCATTAGGTAAGATCTATTGAACAGCAGAGCGCACCCCAAAAAACAAATTATATATATATATATATATATATATATATATATTATATATAATATGACATAGCACCCCACAAGTGCTACCACAGAGACATTTCAAGGAATTTGATTAATTTTAAAATAAAGACTGATATTTATGCATCACTCACATCGCATGAGTATAACTTAATACATACATTAATTTAAAATTTCTACTGTTAACAATAGAACTTTACACTTTCTTCTACCCTTATCTCAACCTCTCTAATCCCCCCTTTCTTTTTTCAGCCTATACTTATCTACCCTAGTATGCCCTTTCTATTTGAGTACGCTGACCACCATATATCCTCGATTGCAAAACAGGAGGCAGGACACCTCCAGGTGTAGCAGCACCACACACCCCATATCTCTACTATATGAGTGCAGTTCTCCCTCCCCACACAATCTACAGCAGACAGAGCATCCACCCCACGCCACACCAGACACAGTACTGGTAATGGACCTGTGCGTCCAGAACACTCTCCACTGCTGGAGTGAAGATGGCGCCGATGCACGGGACTTATGTAGAATCCAAAACCCATGAGAATCTCACAGCAGGAAGATGACGTTCGGCCTTGCTTTGGGATCCGAGTAAGGCGGGAAGTCCTGAGTAAGACTCGGATCCTGCCTCGGATCGCAATGCTCAGGGGGGTTTGGTTCCCGGGGAATTGAAAACGCTCATCCCTAGTAAAAAGTGCCAAATCCCTCCAAACCCCCACTGCCAACAGTGGCGGGTAGCTATTCCCTGAGTAGGAAGGACAGGAAAGATGAACAAAATCAAACAGAACAAAACACAGTTAACAACAACACAAACCAATAATCATGAAAATGCAAACAAAGAAAACCATTCAACATTAGGGCCAAGTGTAATGTTTATAACTGGAAGATTTCCAGTGGCTTAAAGACTTAATCTCTGTATATGAAAATCCCACTGATGAGGCCGATGTAGCAGCCCCAATCCGAAATTAATGAGTTCCGAAATCAGTAGGTGAGAAGTCCACACTGACCGAACTGCGTTACAACATCCAACCGAACTGTTACTTTGTCAGCGGCAACCCATCATAATGCAGAAGCCAGGAACCCTCCAAGTAGGGCCTGACTTCCGTATAACGGGAAGCCAATACGACCAGGCAAACCCAGTAATTCAATGATGACACCAGCTTGCCCACCGGCCTCTACCTAGCTTGTCCATCTTAGCGCGACACAGTCAACACAGCAAGGACCTCTCACCCACCACAAAGTCATTCTGTAGCATGGTCGAATCTCTCAATTTGGACGACAGGACCAACTCGAAAAAGCCCCATGATAGGTCATGGGAAAAGCCAATTTAAACAAAAGAGCCTCAAAAAAGGAGACAGCCATGCCAGTCACCACGCCTAATATTGCTGGAAGGAGTAATGCATCAATTGGATGCCTCCTATGAGGCAGGGTGTGTGAAAGGAGGAAACACTTGGTAAAATCAGGGCAACCCCTCTACTTCGTGAAAAAGGATATCTCTGCAAGATACCTTGATACCACTGCCCTAGACCTACTGGAGACATAGGTTTGCCAAATAATCTTACTCTATGCCCCTGTCCACAGGAAAAATCTTGATGGTAGGCACTGAGAGTGTTCGGGGCAATGGAGCACTCTGGTAACTCTTACAAGCTGGCTCAATAACCTGCCAAATATAAGAGGGACAGCGATCCCCAACAACATCACCTAAGGACTGAAATCTATCCCATTGGCATCATGACAATGCATCAGCAATTTTGTTGTCCGTTCCTGGAATGGGCTGCACATGAAACAACACATTACAACACAGGCATGCCAGAACACACAAAACAATGAAGGATTTAGCCCTCTGGTTGTTAATAGCATGCACCGCTCCCAGGCCAGATTGTCATATATGTACAAGATGCTGCTATTATGAAGCTGATCGACCCAAACCTCCAAAGCCACCATGATAGGAAAGAGATCCAGAAGCAGGAGATCTTTGGTAGAACCCTTACGACACTAATCCTCAGGCCAAGGGGTGACACACCAAGCTCCATGGAGGTAGCATCCAAACCCCATGGATCCAGCTGGGTTGGTAAAAAGCTGCAACTTGACGTTGTCAACAACCAGCATGTCCATACACCATTAAATTACTTGAGAAAGGAGACCAAAACTGCCAAATCACTCTTAATTTCAGAAGAGAGGTGAAGAAAATGGCTTGGTTTGGCACACCCCGCTGCGGCTCGCTCCAGCTTCCAGCAAAAACACTGACCTATTGGGATGACCCTACAAGCAAAGCTTAAAAGGCCCAACAGAGATTGACCCTGCCACAGTGTAAACTTACAATACACTTCAAACTGCCCAACAATCTCACACAACTTCGCTACTTTGGCCTGAGGGAGGCAACATGAACCTGCCACAGTATCTAGCATGGAACTAGCAAAAGTTTTCTCTCTGTATATATAAAGTAGATTAAAATCTACCATAATTATTTCCTTTGCTTTTAATGCCATTTGAGTGATCTATGGCAATAGGTTCCTGTCATGTCCTCCTGCTGACCTGGTCATCTCTAGATCACCCCAGTGTGAAGAATCTCCTTCTGCCCCAAAGGGCATCAGTTTTTTGTTCTATATTTTTTATTGAAGTAGTATATATGTTTTTTTACATAAATTGTTATTCCTCCTGTTTTTCTACCATTCCATTATTTTTAAATACTGTATATCCCTGTATGGCTATATATCCCAGTATGATTTTCATTGCACCATAAGTCACAACAAAAATATCCAGATCATCCCTTGTTGCTATCACTATAAGTTCTAGGAGTTTATCTCCTTAGCTCCTAGCATTTGCACACGTAGCTCTTAGAGTTTTGTTTGTGCATCTCCTATTCCTAGCTATATTCATCTCTCTGCCTGTTTTTTTATTTTGATCTCCAGTAATAGTTAATTATAAAAATAAGAAAAAACCTCTAGTGTTAATAAGAGGGGAGTGGCTTATTGAAGAGTCATTGTTCACAGAGGAGTGAATTGCAAGGATAGTGAATGAAGTTATAGCCTTAGAGATTATACCATGGAGTGTTATGAAAACAGCAATTTGTGGTACATGGGGCAGATGTATTAAGCCTAGAGAAGTGATAAAGCAATGATAAAGCAGTGATAAGTGCAAGGTGATAACACCAATCAGCTCCAATATGTAAATTGACCGAAGCTGACTGGCTGGTGCATTATCACCTTGCACTTATCACTGCTTTATCACTTCTCCAAGGCTTAATGCATCTGCCCCATGGTGAATTATGATTAAAGTCAACATATTTAGGGTCTGAACATACATTGAAATTAACTGTTGGCAGATGTTCTTCAATATGTGTTCAAATGTTGGATTAACTGTTTTGTCTACACACTTTGTGTTTAAACACTTAGTACATTTAAAGGCCAAGTTGCCCCTAGACTGTATTCCCAGGCTCACAGTAGTCTTTTGTTACAAGAGATATAGGAGGATCCAGCCTCTCAGACAAAAAACTGAAACCAACTGCATTTTAACAGTCATAAAGGACTACTACCAGTGGTAGATTTTACCACAGCCTGTGTGACTGCACTGGCTCAGTGGATTCCCTGTGACTGGCAGTGACTTCCTATTGGAAGTACTATCTGCCAGTCACCCGCAGGACAGGCAGTCCCATTTGGAGTGGTTCACTCCCTCTGGGACTGCCAGGCCATGCTATGATTAGTGGAGAGCTGGCTTCCTGTAGAAAACCACTCCCTGCTGATCTGGCTTCTATGGGCTACAGTCGCTGTACTCCATAGAAGCCAGGGGTTTGCGCATGCACACTCAAGCAGTCTCTTGTGTGCATGTACAGGTCCTGGCATCTGCCAAATCCATTGTGCAGGCACCGGGACTTGGCTGGTGGGGATAGCTCTCTCCTGTCCATCATGGGTAGCAGCATCCCTCCTACCCTCAAAAGGCAGCAGCGACCGCTGATTACAGGTACACACTATAGAAACTAAGGATACTGATCATCAAAATAATTTTGAAAAACTCTTACAATTAACATGGGCCCTCATTCCGAGTTGATCGCTTGCTAGCTGTTTTCAGCAGCTGTGCAATTGCATAGTCGCCGCCCACGGGGGAGTGTATTTTTGCTTTGCAAGTGTGCAAACATCAGTGCAGCCGAGCTCTACAAAAACATTTTGTGCAGTTTCAGAGTAGGTCTGAACTTACTCAGCCCTTGCGATCACTACAGTCTTTTTGGTGCTGGAATTGATGTCACAAACCCACCCTCCAAACGCCCGGACACACCTGCGTTTTCCCTCCCACTCCCAGAAAACGGTCAGTTGACACCAATAAACGCCCTCTTTCTGTCAATCTTCTTCCGATCGGCTGTGCGTATGGATTCTTCGTTAAATCCACAGCTCAGCAACGATCCGCATTGTACCCGTACAACGCACGTGCGCATTGCGGTGCATACGCAGTAGAGACCTGATCGCACCGAAGTGAAAATCAGCAGCGTGCGATCAACTCGGAATGACCCCCATGGAGTATAAGCAAAGTTCTTAGCACATTTGGCCAATAATAGAGGACCATCCACCACGTCATGGTGAACTTCATTAGATGGGTGCCTAACATTACTAAAATTAAAACATTATATACATTCATCCAAGTCTAACTTATAATACTGCCCATTCTAAAATCAAGACAGTAATGTAGGTACCTATACTTATTAAAAACACCTAAGGGCAGAAGGGAGGGGTGCTAATACCAAACTGAATGGGGGGAATTCAAATGTTTGAAAAGTCGGTTGAGTGTCTGTTTTTTCCTGTCTATTAGATAAGAAAAAGCAGACACCCAACTGACTTTTCAAACATTCGAATTCCCCCAGTGAGTCTCAACTTTCAAGTATACAATATAAACACAAAATAGAGAAAGGGGGAGGGACTTTGACTGCACACCCTAATTGCAAACATAATAAGAGGTGCAACCATGGTGAGACTTGTAGTACAATGCAGGAAAAAGAAAAATGCAGGTGCATACTCTAAGTGCTAAGAATACTGATAGTCAAAATAATTTTGCTAAATTCTTACAATTAACATGAAGTATAAGTGAGGTTCTTAGCACATGTTTGAACAAAAATACAGGCCCATCCACCACTTCAAGGTGAACTTCATCAGATGGGTAACTAACATCCCTAATATTAACACCTTCGGCGGGATGTAATGGAGATCACCGGTGGTGCGGGATGCCGGCCAATATCAGACTTTTTTTAAAGGGGCAATCACTTACAAAACATAGTTTGCCTTGTAAGTGATTTCGGTCGAAATCTCTCATCTCCTGAGATTTCAAACTTTTTTATGTCCTGCCAATTATATTACTTTATCCTGGTCTCAGAAATGGTGGATGGAGGCGTCATTTTAACAAACAAAAAGAGCCTTTTATGTTTTTTTAACTTGTTTTTGCAGCATCTCATACAGCTTTCATTTGTTTACAGTGTGTTTGTGTGTTTTTGTAGTATGTGTGATAAACACATCTATGTACACTGAGAATGATGCAGCCAGTCACCCTTCCCAGGCACTTACACCTACTATTAGAAATAAAACTCTAAAGCTAAACTAACTCCTAATAGCACCCTAATGGTGCCCTGATGGTGTGCTAATGGCATGTTTTGTTTTTTTAACACAGTGGGGCAGATGTATTAACCTGGAGAAGGCATAAAGAAGTGATAAACCAGTGATATGTGCAAGGTGATAAAGGCACCAACCAATCAGCTCCAATATGTAAATTAACAGTTAGGCTCTGATTGGCTGGTGCCTTTATCACCTTGCACATATCACTGGGTTATCACTTCCTTATGCCTTCTCGAGGTTAATACATCTGGCCCAATGTTCCAGCCCCATCCCACACCTTCTCCCTCTGCTCCCTAGTGTGAGCTGGCACCTGATATATCTATATATGTATCCAGGCACTTGATATATTTATATATGTATCCGGAGCCTGCTATATTTATATATGTATCCAAAACATGAGAGATCCGACTTCAGAAAAATCCAAAACGTGAGATCTGACTACGGAAAATTTGCCTCATTCTGGGATATGTGTTTGACGGGAAGACCTGAGCCAGAACCCGGAAACACTTGGATTGAAAAAAACGAACCGCTTATCTCTACTAATAACACACACTCACCTCACACTTTCTAGTGTAAAATGGCAGCTGAGAGTAACATGAAATCCAAATCACACAAGATCCGAGATTGCCATAAAATTACATTTTTAGATCCAGATTTTCCAATAAACTGAAACCTGATGGTTTGACCCAGTCTCTAAAATCTGATTCTGATGGATTTCACTGAACCTGAACCATTCATCTCTAATTTACATACAGCTTTCAGTAATTGAGCTTGATTTGAACTATATTTATTTATAGCCATTAGCCAATAAATTGGTATTAGAGGAAGTTATCATTCTTCGAAGATCCAGGAACAATATTAATCTTCATCTTGTAATCGTAATCATGAATAACGATTTTGCAGTATCTGCTTTTTTGTTCTCTGACAAAACTTTCAAAGTCCATTTCAATGTGAACTTATTTTTAATAGATCATCACTTCTTCTAAAACTACATTGTCATGACAGGTCAGACTGCTGAGGCCAAATTTCATGCCACATCTCTAGATGCCGAACATTTCCCAAATTAATGTCAAGTCTACTGAACCAACTGATAAAGCTGTCATTACAAAAATCTTTTTTTTTTAATCAGAAAGGTAGTACCACAGCAGAATACCATATTTAAATTGAAATATTAGAAAAACATGTTCAGTAGATTGACTTTCTTACATTTTACTATATCTTTGCTTTTGAAATTGAAGTTACGCTATGTTAGTGAAACAATGGTCTTTCATGGTTCTAGCAAACAGTGAGCCCCAGTGCTTGTCTATATAATAACAATACGTTGGACTGCACTGACACTTACCACATTAGCCCCACCCACAATCATGTATGTAAATGTGATACTGCCAGTGGCGAATTTCATATGTCACCAGCAAAGTTGCTTCATATGTTTGAATTTAAAAAGTTTCCACAAAATATAAAATATTTATGTATAGTAGTTACACCCCCTGTGGCACACATATTCAGTTGGTTAACAGTTTGTCAGAGCTGGAGTAGGGGGCACTGAGAACCATTAGCGTTTCATAATGGGTGCAATGTGTGCGGTGCACACGAGCCCCTATGTCCAGGAGGGGCCCATACTGCACACATTGCACCCATTTTAATACTTACCTTTCCGGAATCCAGCATTGGGCGCAGCAATCATGGTGGAAATTGCCACCACAATGGCCGCCGCGCAAGCGCTGTAGCCAAATTGGTCTCCGGATCATGGCGGGCGCTATGTTTCCGGTAGAGATGTGTGGCGGGCACTTTTCGTGCTTTGTGTTTTGGTTTTGGTTCTGCTACCATCCACGTGTTTTAGATCTGGATTGGTTTTGCCAAAACCACCCTTTCGTGTTTTGGTTTTGGTTTTGGTTTTGGATCTGGGTGATTTTTGCAAAAAAAAACATAAAAACAGCTAAAATCACAGAATTTGGGGGTAATTTTGATCCTACGGTATTATTAACCTCAATAACATTAATTTCCACTCATTTCCAGTCTATTCTGAACACCTCACATCTCACAATATTGTTTTTAGGCCAAAAGGTTGCACCGAGGTGGCTGTATGACTAAGCTAAGTGACACAAGTGTGCGGCACAAACACCTGGCCCATCTAGGAGTGTCTCTGCAGTGCAGACAGGATGGCAGATTTAAAAAATAGGCCATAAACAGCACATCATGCAAAGAAGAAAAAGAGGTGCAATGAGGTAGCTGTATGACTAAGTTAAGTGACATAAGTGTGCGACACAAACACCTGGCCCATCTAGGAGTGGCACTGCAGTTGCAGACAGGATGGCACTTAAAAAACTAGGCCTCAAACAGCACGTCATGCAAAGAAGAAAAAGAGGTGCAATGAGGTAGCTGGATGGCTAAGCTAAGCGACACAAGTGTGCGGCACAAACAACATGGGATGTGCTGGAATTTGCCCAGATTTAATACATGCACAATATTGGTGGCACAGGAGAGCGTTCCCCTAAACCACACACACACATGGCAAAGCCTGTAAAATGAATTTGGATAATAATAACCCTTTTATTTGGAGCTATTATAATATGCAGCACAGGCGGGCGTAACCCTACACCATACAGGGCAAACCCTGTAAAAATTATTATTATTTAAATAATATACAGCACAGGACACCACCACTGGACTTATGGCAGCACAAGACACCACCACTGGACTAATGCAGCACAAGAAAGCACCACTGGACTGGACTTATACGGCAGTACCCCTGGACTTATACGGCAGTACCCCTGGAGTTGAACGGCAGTGTCAGACTAGTCCCCAAACAGCACATGATGCAAAGAAGAAAAAGAGGTGCAGGATGGAATTGTCCTTGGGCCCTCCCACCCACCCTTATGTTGTATAAACAGGACATGCACACTTTAAAAAAACAATAATTTCAGTGCAGGGTCTGCCACACGCACAAACTGGCACTACAGAGGCAAGATGTCGACCTCATCCTCCAATTCCTTACTCCTTTCACTGTATACATCCTCCTCCTCACAGAGTATTAATTTGTCCCCACTGGAATCCACCATCACAGGTCCCTGTGTATTTTCTGGAGGCAATTGCTGGTCAAAGTCTTCCCGGAGGAATTTATAATTCATTTTGATGAACATTATCTTCTCCACATTTTGTGGAAGTAACCTCCTACGCCGATCGCTGACAAGGTTACCGGCTGCAATAAACACTCTTTCGGAGTACACACTGGAGGGGGGGCAACTTAGGTAAAATAAAGCCAGTTTGTGCAAGGGCCTCCAAATTGCCTCTTTTTCCTGACACTATACATACCTACTTGGATGCTGTCACTCATATAATCCTCCACCATTCTTTCAATGGTGACAGAATCATATGCAGTGACAGTAGACATGTCAGTAATCGTTGGCAGGTCCTTCAGTCCAGACCAGATGTCAGCACTCACTCCTGACTGCCCTGCATCACCGCTAGGGGGTGTGCTAGGAAATCTTATCCTTTCCCTTGCAGCCCCAGTTGCGATTTCTTTCTTATTTACACTATTCTATTTTCCTTTTAATATTCGCTGGTTTTACCATATATCATAATAAAAGTTATATTTTAATATAAGATTGTGTGCACCACCATAAGGCATTTCGAACCCTTTCTCTTCCTTTCTTTTGCAGATTTATTTTGCCTGTGGTAGCACCCCCCAAATGGTTTGGAATAACATTAACGTGTTCTTGATAATAAAAATGGGGGTCATTCACTCAATATGAATTAACCTGTGCGACCAGCACTACAGCAATTGGTCCTTTTCCTCGCAGCCCCAGTTGCGGGAGAAAATGAAGGAGGAGCTGTTGACGGGTCACATTCCGCTTGAGTTGACAATTTTCTCACCAGCAGGTATTTGAACCTCTGCAGACTTGTGTCTGCCAGAAAGAGAGATACAACGTAGGCTTTAAACCTAGGATCGAGCACAGTGGCCAAAATGTAGTGCTCTGTTTTCAACAGACTGACCACCCTTGAATCCTGGCAAAGCGAATGAAGGGCTACATCAAAAGTATCACATACTTTGTGGAATCACTTCGTCTTAGCTCCTCCTTAGCTCCTAATCCAGATGAGGGGAATGACCTGACTCAAGCTGGCAGTGTCTGAACTGACGTCACGTGTGGCAAGTTCGAAGGGTTGGAGAACCTTGCACAAGAGGTAGAGCAGTGGACTACTGTACCGTACTGCTATATATATATATATATATACTGGTGGTCAGAAAAATTCTGCACTGTCCTCCTACTATATACTGCGCACAACTAAAATGCAGCACAGGTATGGATGCATAGTATACTTGACGACACAGAGGTAGAGCAGTGGACTACTGTACCGTACTGCTATATATATACTGGTGGTCAGCAAAATTCTGCAATGTCCTCCTACTATATACTGCGCACAACTAAAATGCAGCACAGGTATGGATGCATAGTATACTTGACGACACAGAGGTAGAGCAGTGGACTACTGTACCGTACTGCTATATATATATACTGGTGGTCAGCAAAATTCTGCACTGTCCTCCTACTATATACTGCGCGCAACTAAAATGCAGCACAGGTATGGATGCATAGTATACTTGACGACACAGAGGTAGAGCAGTGGACTACTGTACCGTACTGCTATATATATACTGGTGGTCAGCAAAATTCTGCACTGTCCTCCTACTATATACTGCGCACAACTAAAATGCAGCACAGGTATGGATGCATAGTATACTTGACGACACAGAGGTAGAGCAGTGGACTACTGTACCGTACTGATGAAATAATTAATTACCTGCGCTTGTTAAATGAATAAGCTGCTTTCTTAAGAAATGGTTTTATAATAAAAAAATTGGAAAGCGCTAATTGGAGGATAAATAGTTAAATAAGAAGAAATAATTGTGTATGAAAAAATAAAATGAATTGTTAACAGAAATATGCGGTACCTGTGAATAAAATTATTTGGTTAGAGAATGTTTACACTCCTTTGAGTGAAGATGTAATGGAGTAGCCAGCACAATGAGTTTGGTTAACCTGGTTCACAGGTGATTGTCCTACCTTTCCCTGCGCTATGATGTTCGTAAGCCGCTGCGGCTCTGATGTCTGTTGCCGTGCGCTATGATGTCCGTAAGCTGCTGCGGCTCTGATGTCTGTTGCCGTGCGGCGGCCGGCGAGGCTGGCGGCTTTGATGTTCCTTGCCGTGCAGCGGCCGGCGGGGCTGGCAACGTTTTCAAGTCCCGCTGCGTCCAGCGGGACTGTGCGCTGCTGTAGTCTCTCTCCTGGCTCCAGGTGCAGCCGTTGTTTGCTGCTCGTGCTGTGGCCGTTTGCAAGGCCGTGCTGAAAGCTTCCTCCTTGTTAAAATAGGGACTCTCCAACGCGTTTCATGCTATAAAAAGCACTTTTTCGAGGAGTAGGAATGAATTAAATGTCTTTATTAAATTGGGTTTTTTATATTAAAAATACCGGTACTTCCGGCCGGAAATGACATCACTTTTTTTGGTGGGAACCGTATGTTCCGTTTAACACTTATATAAAAATGTAAAAATCAAAAATAAAAACTCTATTTCAATACAATGTTGAAACATTATTTCAGGTACCGCACAACTAAAATTTATTGTATCTTTATTATCTTTTTATTTTGTAAAAAAAACTGAAAATAATTTTAATTACTATATATAATATGTTAATGAAATTTAATTTTATTTAAAAATTTGTTTTGCTGTTATTTTCGAAGAAATGGATTTAGTTCAATTTCTACATTCAAGCCTTTTGGAGTCATACTTTTTAGGTCAAAGATCCATTTTGTTTCTGCCATTTTTAATTCCTCTGAAATATTTCCACCTCTCCAATTTGGTTGAATTTTTTTGATCACCATAACAAATTTTTAAATAAAATAAATAAAATTCCGGCCGGAAGTATTTTTATTATATTTTTAATATAAAAAACCCAATTTAATAAAGACATTTAATTCATTCCTACTCCTCGAAAAAGTGCTTTTTATAGCATGAAACGCGTTGGAGAGTCCCTATTTTAACAAGGAGGAAGCTTTCAGCACGGCCTTGCAAACGGCCACAGCACGAGCAACAAACAACGGCTGCACCTGGAGACAGGAGAGAGACTACAGCAGCGCACAGTCCCGCTGGACGCAGCGGGACTTGAAAACGCTGCCAGCCCCGCCGGCCGCTGCACGGCAAGGAACATCAAAGCCGCCAGCCTCGCCGGCCGCCGCACGGCAACAGACATCAGAGCCGCAGCAGCTTACGGACATCATAGCGCACGGCAACAGACATCAGAGCCGCAGCGGCTTACGAACATCATAGCGCAGGGAAAGGTAGGACAATCACCTGTGAACCAGGTTAACCAAACTCATTGTGCTGGCTACTCCATTACATCTTCACTCAAAGGAGTGTAAACATTCTCTAACCAAATAATTTTATTCACAGGTACCGCATATTTCTGTTAACAATTCATTTTATTTTTTCATACACAATTATTTCTTCTTATTTAACTATTTATCCTCCAATTAGCGCTTTCCAATTTTTTTATTATAAAACCATTTCTTAAGAAAGCAGCTTATTCATTTAACAAGCGCAGGTAATTAATTATTTCATCGACATCATTTGCATAATTACTGCTGCTATAATTTCAAAACATGATACCTTACAAATCTGCTCATTTATCATTCAATAACAATAGGAACAACATAGAAAATATATTTTCCACTACTAATATACCTGACGACCCTCCTAATGAAGAAGAAGGGTTTTGTAACCAATTTCTAAAATTAGAGAAATTATATATACAGGAGTCCAAACAATGGTGGGAAATTACCACCTTAAATAAATATCTTGAAAATAATATGATCCCGCGAGGTCTGAGGGTCCAAAAAAATGCTACATTTGAACCTGCACAAACAGATTTTTATACACATTGGAATCAAATTTTAGACACCTGTTCAAGAGATTTAATAAAATTAATCATTAAAGACAGAGAACTATCTATAAATAAAATCAGTGAAAAAATACAAATTTATGAAAAACGGTTCGAGCCATTGTCAAATATGGAAGATTTCAAGAATCTCATGAAAATGACAGATGAAAAAATCAATAAATTAGAAAACAGCATCATGTTACAAAAACAAAGAAAATTCAAACGTGACATAGACGAACAACAGATCTATCAGAAATCACAAAATGAGAAAAGAACGACACAAACAACAAAACCAATACAGAACATGGGCAGAAGATTCAACTACAATGAGAAACAACATCAAAGAAAATTTTCTGTGCAAACTCCCTACAAACAACCATTAGGAAAGAGACCACTTATACAACAGAAACTGCAAATTACAAATCAAAGAATATACAAGCCTTACAATCAAAGAAACTTCACATACCAAGATACACTAGCAAGAACTTCATACAATCAAGGCCAAGACATGGCGAGACAAGAAGATGAAAAACACATTTCGTCCCTACTAGAAACAATCCAGAAGAAACATCAATAAGGAGTGAACAAACCAATATCCACAGAAATCCACAAAGGAAGGAAACAATCAACTAAAAGAAATCACTGTGATGATACGGACGAATACTCCTCAGATGAAGAGCTACAAGTTTTTTTAGAGAACAGCCACATAGGAAGAAAACCACCAGACCAGAGAACATCGCCTATGAACAAAAAACCAAAGAAAAACAAAGAACAAGACAAAGAGGAACCAGAGGTGGAAAAATAAGTAATAAAAAGAAGATAGAACACTTGGAAACAAAAACCACCATTTTTAATTTGAGCAAAAAAGAACTAACAACATCACAAAAACAACTCCTAAAGAAAGGGCTCAAATTTGCACCTCACTCTAAGGTGGACAACTATGATCTATATATTGATCTGCAAAAATTTATAAGAAAAATAGCAATTAAAAAATATTTTCACAATGCACAAATTGGAATTTCTGAGACATCTACTGATGAATATCAACATACTCATTTCAAACCTACATCAAAATTTAATCCAGGTCACTGTAAAGGTCCGTTCATTAATACATTCCAAAAAGCAATGGAAGAAGACATTGATAAAATTCCTCAAAGACAAAAAATAAGATATAATTTGACAAAAGAAGAAAATACAGCTTTGATGGAACTAAAAAAGGATGAAACAATAGTCATCAAGCCTGCAGATAAAGGCGGAGGGATCGTCATAATGCAAAGAGATATGTATGAAGCAGAAGCAGAACGCCTATTAGGGGATCTAGAAACGTATATTGTTTTAAAGCAAGATCCCACACAAGAATTCACGAGAGAGCTGCAAGAACATCTTGAAGAAGGCTTAGAAATAGGCATTATCAACAAAAAAGAATTTGAATATCTTATACAACCAAATCCAAAAATTCCTACATTTTACTTCTTGCCAAAAATCCACAAACATCTTACAAATCCACCTGGACGACCCATCATTTCTGGCATCAATTCCATCACATCAAATTTATCCAAATATACTGATCATTTTCTACAGAATTTGGTCACCCAACAAAAAAGTTACCTCAAGGACACTATTAATATTCTTCAAATTTTGGAAAACGTCACATGGAAAACATCATATATCTTAGGAACTGCCGATGTCAAATCACTATACACCTGCATCGAACACGAAGCAGGATGCATACATACCAGACATTATCTTTCCACCCAAACCACAATTCCCAACCAACAAATCAATTTCATTATGGCAAATATTGAATTCATATTAAAACATAACTATTTTTGGTACAACGACAAATTCTACCTTCAAAAATGCGGAACAGCCATGGGCACGCCATTAACCCCGAGTTATGCTAATCTCTTCGTGTCAAAATGGGAAGATGACACCATCTGGATAGAAAATATTTTTTCAAAAAACATAATTGGATGGTACCGCTACATAGATGATGTACTGTTCATTTGGGACGGACCAGAAGAAAAATTACAACAGTTCATTACGTACATCAATAGTAATTCATTAAATTTGGAATTCACCACAACTACCAGTAAAGAAAAAGTCATTTTCCTAGATTTGGAAATCTTCATTGAACATCAAAAAATTAAGACCAAAACACATTTTAAAGAGGTCAACGGTAATAACACACTACCCACTCATAGCAATCACCACAGGCAATGGATCAGAAATATTCCTGGAGGACAACTACAACGACTACGAAGAAATTGTACGGATGATAACATATTTTTAGAACAAAGTGAACAAATGAAAAAGAACTTCGTAGAAAAGGGATACTCGGACTTTGAGATTCAAAAACACATTGACAAGTTGAAACAAATGGACAGAAAAGAATTGATCAAATATAAAGATAAAAAAGAAAATTCCCTTGAACTGCCATTCATCACTCAATACAGCAACACAATAGCAGTGGAGAAGATGATACGCAAACATTGGCATATCCTACAATTAGATGAGACACTCAAACACATAATACCAGAACAACCCAAGATCATTTATCGACGAGCTAAATCCATTAAACAAACAATTGTAAAAAGTCATTTACATCAGCAAGGAAAAAAAGACCATGATCTCACTAACAAAGGATACAGACAATGCTTAAATTGCAAAGCATGTGATATAAGCAATAGAACAACAAAAAACATCATCAATTTTTCATCCACAGCAACAGGAAAATCATATTACATTAATCAAGTGTTAAGCTGCGATACAGAAGGAGTTATCTACCTCCTACAATGTCCATGCAAACTTCAATACGTGGGACAAACAAAAAGAAAAGCAAAGGTTAGATTTGCAGAACATATTAATAACATCAAAAAAGGACTTATCACTCATAATGTTTCAAAACACTATTCAGAAGTCCATAACAAAAATCCTACAGGAACAAAACTTATGGTGATCAAAAAAATTCAACCAAATTGGAGAGGTGGAAATATTTCAGAGGAATTAAAAATGGCAGAAACAAAATGGATCTTTGACCTAAAAACTATGACTCCAAAAGGCTTGAATGTAGAAATTGAACTAAATCCATTTCTTCGAAAATAACAGCAAAACAAATTTTTAAATAAAATTAAATTTCATTAACATATTATATATAGTAATTAAAATTATTTTCAGTTTTTTTTTACAAAATAAAAAGATAATAAAGATACAATAAATTTTAGTTGTGCGGTACCTGAAATAATGTTTCAACATTGTATTGAAATAGAGTTTTTATTTTTGATTTTTACATTTTTATATAAGTGTTAAACGGAACATACGGTTCCCACCAAAAAAAGTGATGTCATTTCCGGCCGGAAGTACCGGTATTTTTAATATAAAAAACCCAATTTAATAAAGACATTTAATTCATTCCTACTCCTCGAAAAAGTGCTTTTTATAGCATGAAACGCGTTGGAGAGTCCCTATTTTAACAAGGAGGAAGCTTTCAGCACGGCCTTGCAAACGGCCACAGCACGAGCAGCAAACAACGGCTGCACCTGGAGCCAGGAGAGAGACTACAGCAGCGCACAGTCCCGCTGGATGCAGCAGGACTTGAAAACGCTGCCAGCCCCGCCGGCCGCTGCATGGCAAGGAACATCAAAGCCGCCAGCCTCGCCGGCCGCCGCACGGCAACAGACATCAGAGCCGCAGCAGCTTACGGACATCATAGCGCACGGCAACAGACATCAGAGCCGCAGCGGCTTACGAACATCATAGCGCAGGGAAAGGTAGGACAATCACCTGTGAACCAGGTTAACCAAACTCATTGTGCTGGCTACTCCATTACATCTTCACTCAAAGGAGTGTAAACATTCTCTAACCAAATAATTTTATTCACAGGTACCGCATATTTCTGTTAACAATTCATTTTATTTTTTCATACACAATTATTTCTTCTTATTTAACTATTTATCCTCCAATTAGCGCTTTCCAATTTTTTTATTACTGTACCGTAATGCTATATATATACTGGTGGTCAGCAAAATTCTGCACTGTCCTCCTACTATATACTGCGCACAACTAAAATGCAACACAGGTATGGATGCATAGTATACTTGACGACACAGAGGTAGAGCAGTGGACTACTGTACCGTACTGCTATATATATACTGGTGGTCAGCAAAATTCTGCACTGTCCTCCTACTATATACTGCGCACAACTAAAATGCAGCACAAGTATGGATGCATAGTATACTTGACGACACAGAGGTAGAGCAGTTGACTACTGTACCGTACTGCTATATATATACTGGTGGTCAGCAAAATTCTGCCCTGTCCTACTATATACTACGCACAACTAAAATGCAGCACATGTATGGATGCATAGTATACTTGACGACACAGAGGTAGAGCAGTGGACTACTGTACCATACTGCTATATATATATACTGGTGGTCAGCAAAATTCTGCACTGTCCTCCTACTATATACTGCGCACAACTAAAACGCAGCACAGGTATGGATGCATAGTATACTTGACGACACAGAGGTAGAGCAGTGGAATACTGTACCGTACTTCTATATATATACTGGTGGTCAGCAAAATTCTGCACTGTCCTCCTACTATATACTGCGCACAACTAAAATGCAGCACAGGTATGGATGCATAGTATACTTGACGACACAGAGGTAGAGCAGTGGACTACTGTACCGTACTTCTATATATATACTGGTGGTCAGCAAAATTCTGCACTGTCCTCCTACTATATACTGCGCACAACTAAAATGCAGCACAGGTATGGATGCATAGTATACTTGACGACACACAGGTAGAGCAGTTGACTACTGTACCGTACTTCTATATATATACTGGTGGTCAGCAAAATTCTGCACTGTCCTCCTACTATATACTGCGCACAACTAAAATGCAGCACAGGTATGGATGCATAGTATACTTGACGACACACAGGTAGAGCAGTTGACTACTGTACCGTACTGCTATATATATACTGGTGGTCAGCAAAATTCTGCACTGTCCTCCTACTATATACTGCGTACAACTAAAATGCATCACAGGTATGGATGCATAGTTTACTTGACGACACAGAGGTAGAGCAGTGGACTACTGTACCATACTGCTATATATATACTGGTGGTCAGCAAAATTCTGCACTGTCCTCCTACTATATACTGCGCACAACTAAAATGCAACACAGGTATGGATGCATAGTATACTTGACGACACAGAGGTAGAGCAGTGGACTACTGTACCGTACTGCTATATATATACTGGTGGTCAGCAAAATTCTGCACTGTCCTTCTACTATATACTGCGCACAACTAAAATGCAGCACAGGTATGGATGCATAGTATACTTGACGACACAGAGGTAGAGCAGTTGACTACTGTACCGTACTGCTATATATATACTGGTGGTCAGCAAAATTCTGCCCTGTCCTACTATATACTACGCACAACTAAAATGCAGCACATGTATGGCTGCATAGTATACTTGACGACACGGAGTATAGCAGTGGACTACTGTACCATACTGCTATATATATATACTGGTGGTCAGCAAAATTCTGCACTGTCCTCCTACTATATACTGCGCACAACTAAAACGCAGCACAGGTATGGATGCATAGTATACTTGACGACACAGAGGTAGAGCAGTGGACTACTGTACCGTACTTCTATATATATACTGGTGGTCAGCAAAATTCTACACTGTCCTCCAACTATATACTGCGCACAACTAAAATGCAACACAGGTATGGATGGATAATATACTTGACGACACAGAGGTAGAGCAATGGACTACTGTACCATACTGCTATATTTATACTGGTGGTCACAGCAAAATTCTGCACTGTCCTCCTACTATATACTACAATGCAGCACAGATATGGAGCGTTTTTCAGGCAGAGAACGCAGATATTTTCAGCACACTGAGCACAGATATTTGCAGCACACTGAGCACAGATATTTGCAGCACACTGAACACAGAAACTGAGAGAACGCAGCCACGTCCTCTCGCTATCATCTCCAAAGCACGAGTGAAAATGGTGGCGACGCGCGGCATCTTATATAGAATACGAATCTCGCGAGAATCCGACAGCGGGATGGTGACGTTCGGGCGCGCTCGGGTTAACCGAGCAAGGCGGGAAGATCCGAGGCTGCCTCGGAACCGTGTAAAATGGGTGAAGTTCGGGGGGGTTTGGATCCCAAGGAACCGAACCCGCTCATCACTAGTCTTAAATGGCATTTGTGCAAGTTTACGTTTCTCCTCAGACGATTTAAATGTATTTTTTGGGGTCTTTTTACTAAACTGTGGCTTTTTGGATTTTAAATGCCCTCTTCTATCACATTGGGCATCGGCCTTGGCAGACGACGTTGATGGGATTTCATCGTCTATGTCAGCCGTGGACAACCTGTGGCTCTTGAGCCGCATGCGGCTCTTTCTTTATTCAAATGTGGCTCCTGACATGACCACAACAGTTGCGGAAACTGCTGCACTCCAGCCAGATAGGCAGCAGCACTGTGGGGGCTGAGAACTGAGGGAGCCAGATACTAGAGGTGAGACACCCACTGGCAAACAGAGGACACATAAGGGGCTGCTGCAATGGCACAAGGTGTGTGGGTGGGGAGCTGTAGTGACACATGAGGGTCCTGGCAGGAGTGACACAGGAGAGTGCTGGCAGGAATGACTCATGGGGGAACTGGATGGAGTCACATGGGAGTGTGCTAGCAGGAGTGACACTTGAAGGAGCTGGCTGGAGTGATATATGGGGGAATTGAAGTGTATTATGTGAATCTGGCTTAATCAATATTTTATGTGGATCTTTCTTCCTCAATTATTTTATGTGGAAGTGGCTTTTTAAAGTTTATTTTATGTTGGATCTGGCTTTTTAAATGTATTTTATACCAGGGGAGTGGCCTAGCAGGCACAAGGAAACATCCCATTTTTGTATGCATGCCTTCGGCTCGATGCCGGCTCTTTGACGTACCTAATAAGATTTTTTGCTCTTTGCCTCTCACTGGTTGGCCACCCCTGGTCTATGTCTTGACTAGAGCTAGGAGTTTCAGCACTAGGAGGAAGTGGTTCTTGATCTTTCCCTATTTTATCCTCCAAATTTTTGTTCTCCATTATTTTTCTGGAGTTATATAACAATATGCGGTACAGGAGAGCATACCTCTACACCACACAGGGCAAAGCCTGTGAAAATTATTTGGATTAAATATTAATAACCCCTTTATTTGGAGTAAATAATATTCAGCACAGGACAGCTCCACTGAATTTATATGGCAGCCCCACTGGACTGGATTTATACGACAGTACCACTGGACATATACGGCAGTATCACTGGACTGGATTTATATGCCAGTACCACTGGAATTTATGGAAGGATCACTGGAATTATACAGCAGGATCACAGGAATTATACGGCAGGATCACTGGATTTATATGGCAGTACCACTGGTATTATACTGCAGAATCACTGGAATTATATGGCAGGATCACTGAATTATATGGCAGGATCACTGGATTTATACGCCAGTACCACTGGAAATATACAGCAGGATCACTGGATTTATACTCCAGTACCACTGGAATTATATGACAGGATCACTGGATTTAAATGGCAGTACCACTGGACATATATGGAAGTATCACTGGACTGGATTTTTATGCTAGTACCACTGGAATTATGCGGCAGGATCACTGGTATTATACGTCAGTACCACTGGAGTTATATGGCAGTACCACTGGACATACAGTATACGGCAGTATCACTGGACTGGACGTATACGCCAGTACCACTGGAATTATACGGCAGGATCACTGGAATTATATGGCAGGATCACTGGAATTATACTGCAGGATCACTGGAATTATACAGCACGATCACTGGATTTATATTTTAGTACCACTGGAATTATACGGCAGGATCACTGGAATTATACGGCAGTACCACTGGACATATACGGCAGTACCTCTGGACATATACGGCAGTATCACTGGAATTATATGTCAGGATCACTGGAATTATACGGCAGTACCACTGGAGTTATATGGCAATACCACTGGACATACAGTATACGGCAGTATCACTGGACTGGATTTATAAGCCAGTACCACTGGAATTATATGGCAGGATCACTGGAATTATTCGGCAGTACCACTGGATTTATGGCAGTACCACTGGACATATACGGCAGTATCACTGGACTGGATTTATACGCCAGTACCACTGGATTTATACGGCAGGTTCACTGGAAGTATACGGCAGGATCACTGGATTTATACGGCAGGATCACTGGAATTATACTGCAGGATCACTGGAATTATACGGCACGATCATTGGAATTATACGGCACGATCACTGGATTTATACTCCAGTACCACTGGAATTAAACGGCAGGATCACTGGAATTATACGGAAGTACCAGTGGACTTATACAGCAGTACCACTGGACATATAAGGCAGTATCACTGTAATTATATGGCAGGATCACTAGATTTATACGGCAGTACCGCTGGACATATACGGCAGTATCAATGGACATATACAGCAGTATCACTGGACATATACGGCAGTACCACTGGACATATACCGCAGCACAGGGACACCACCACTGGACTGATGCAGGACAACACAGCACCACTGCAATGGACTGGACTTATACAGCAGCACTGGACATATGGCAGCAGAGGACACCACCACTGTGACTGGACTGATGCAGCACAATACACCACCACTGAACTGATGCAGCACAACACAGCACCACTGGACTGGACTTATACAGTAGCACTGGACATATGGCAGCAGACAACACCACCACTGTCACTGGACTGATGCAGCACAAGACACCACCACTGGAGTGATGCAGCACAACACAGCACCACTGGACTGGACTTATACAGCAGCACTGGACATATGGCAGCAGAGGACACAACCACTGTGACTGGACTGATGCAGCACAAGACACTAACACTGAACTGATGCAGTACACTGAGGACAGAGACACTTCCTCTCTACACTCTCCAATGCCGAAGTGAAAATGGCGGCGACGCGGTAGTCAGGCGGGATAACCCGAGCCGGACTCGGATCCAGGCTCGAGACATGAAGTTCGGTAGGGTTTGGTTCTCTGAGATCCAAACCCGCTCATTTCTATTAATTACCCACACAACAATAACAACGCAAGCCATATGCCTCAAAAGGACAATCTGCCTTGGCTTGCATGTGCTCAGGGTGGATTTCAAAAGAGTTTAATGAATATATTGGGGGAGGGGGCCTCACTGCACACCCTAGCTAAGTATAATGGGATGTGCTACCAAGCTGAAACGTTGTACTATAACATACAAACAAGAGAGCATATCTGAGGTTTTTAGCATAAAATCGGCCAATATTATGAGCTTGTCCACCAATCATCAAGGTAACCTCATCATGCAGGTCCCCAACCTTATAGGGGTTCACCTCTGGGACACAGCACAGGACACCCCCAAACCATGCCAGCCATACCACCCCAGGGCACCACACAAATTATGGATAGCAAGAAAAATCAGTGTGTTAGGTAGAGATGAGCGGGTTCGGTTTCTCTGAAACCGAACCCGCACGAACTTCATGTTTTTTTCACGGGTCCGAGCAGACTCGGATCCTCCCGCCTTGCTCGGTTAACCCGAGCGCGCCCGAACGTCATCATGACGCTGTCGGATTCTCGCGAGACTCGGATTCTATATAAGGAGCCGCGCGTCGCCGCCATTTTCACACGTGCATTGAGATTGATAGGGAGAGGACGTGGCTGGCGTCCTCTCCATTAGAAATTAGATTAGAAGAGAGAGAGAGATTGTGCAGAGTCAGACAGAGTTTACCACAGTGACCAGTGCAGTTGTTGTTAGTTAACTTTTATTTATTTTAATATAATATATCCGTTCTCTGCTATATCCGTTCTCTGCCTGAAAAAAACGATACACAGCAGCAGCCAGTCACACAGTGTGACTCAGTCTGTGTGCACTCAGCTCAGCCCAGTGTGCTGCACATCAATGTATAAAAGGCAAAGCTTATAATAATTGTGGGGGAGACTGGGGAGCACTGCAGGTTGTTATAGCAGGAGCCCCCAGGAGTACATAATATTATATTAATTTAAAATTAAACAGTGCACACTTTTGCTGCAGGAGTGCCACTGCCAGTGTGACTAGTGGTGACCAGTGCCTGACCACCAGTATAGTAGTATATTGTTGTATGTATTGTATACTATCTCTTTATCAACCAGTCTATATTAGCAGCAGACACAGTACAGTGCGGTAGTTCACGGCTGTGGCTACCTCTGTGTCGGCAGTCGGAACTCGGCAGGCAGTCCGTCCATCCATAATTGTATTACAATATATACCACCTAACCGTGGTATTTTTTTTTCTTTCTTTATACCGTCGTCATAGTGTCATACTAGTTGTTACGAGTATACTACTATCTCTTTATCAACCAGTGTACAGTGCGGTAGTTCACGGCTGTGGCTACCTCTGTGTCGGCAGTCGGCAGGCAGTCCGTCCATCCATAATTGTATTATTATTATAATATATACCACCTAACCGTGGTTTTTTTTTCATTCTTTATACCGTCATAGTGTCATACTAGTTGTTACGAGTATACTACTATCTCTTTATCAACCAGTGTACAGTGCGGTAGTTCACGGCTGTGGCTACCTCTGTGTCGGCAGTCGGCAGGCAGTCCGTCCATCCATAATTGTATTATTATTATAATATATACCACCTAACCGTGGTTTTTTTTTCATTCTTTATACCGTCGTCATAGTGTCATACTAGTTGTTACGAGTATACTACTATCTCTTTATCAACCAGTGTACAGTGCGGTAGTTCACGGCTGTGGCTACCTCTGTGTCGGCAGGCAGTCCGTCCATCCATAATTGTATTATTATTATAATATATACCACCTAACCGTGGTTTTTTTTTCATTCTTTATACCGTCGTCATAGTGTCATACTAGTTGTTACGAGTATACTACTATCTCTTTATCAACCAGTGTACAGTGCGGTAGTTCACGGCTGTGGCTACCTCTGTGTCGGCAGTCGGCAGGCAGTCCGTCCATCCATAATTGTATTATTATTATAATATATACCACCTAACTGTGGTATTTTTTTTTCTTTCTTTATACCGTCGTCATAGTGTCATACTAGTTGTTACGAGTATACTACTATCTCTTTATCAACCAGTGTACAGTGCGGTAGTTCACGGCTGTGGCTACCTCTGTGTCGGCAGTCGGCAGGCAGTCCGTCCATCCATAATTGTATTATTATTATAATATATACCACCTAACCGTGGTTTTTTTTTCATTCTTTATACCGTCGTCATAGTGTCATACTAGTTGTTACGAGTATACTACTATCTCTTTATCAACCAGTGTACAGTGCGGTAGTTCACGGCTGTGGCTACCTCTGTGTCGGCAGTCGGCAGGCAGTCCGTCCATCCATAATTGTATTATAATATATACCACCTAACCGTGGTTTTTTTTTCATTCTTTATACCGTCATAGTCAGTCATACTAGTTGTTACGAGTATACTACTATCTCTTTATCAACCAGTGTACAGTGCGGTAGTTCACGGCTGTGGCTACCTCTGTGTCGGCACTCGGCAGGCAGTCCGTCCATCCATAATTGTATTATAATATATACCACCTAACCGTGGTTTTTTTTTCATTCTTTATACCGTCATAGTGTCATACTAGTTGTTACGAGTATACTACTATCTCTTTATCAACCAGTGTACAGTGCGGTAGTTCACGGCTGTGGCTACCTCTGTGTCGGCAGTCGGCAGGCAGTCCGTCCATCCATAATTGTATTATAATATATACCACCTAACCGTGTTTTTTTTTTCATTCTTTATACCGTCATAGTCAGTCATACTAGTTGTTACGAGTATACTACTATCTCTTTATCAACCAGTGTACAGTGCGGTAGTTCACGGCTGTGGCTACCTCTGTGTCGGCAGTCGGCAGGCAGTCCGTCCATCCATAATTGTATTACAATATATACCACCTAACCGTGGTTTTTTTTTCATTCTTTATACCGTCATAGTCAGTCATACTAGTTGTTACGAGTATACTACTATCTCTTTATCAACCAGTGTACAGTGCGGTAGTTCACGGCTGTGGCTACCTCTGTGTCGGAACTCGGCAGGCAGTCCGTCCATCCATAATTGTATTATTATAATATATACCACCTAACCGTGGTTTTTTTTTCATTCTTTATACCGTCGTCATAGTGTCATACTAGTTGTTACGAGTATACTACTATCTCTTTATCAACCAGTGTACAGTGCGGTAGTTCACGGCTGTGGCTACCTCTGTGTCGGCAGTCGGCAGGCAGTCCGTCCATCCATAATTGTATTATATACCACCTAACCGTGGTTTTTTTATACCACCTAACCGTGGCAGTCCGTCCATAATTGTATACTAGTATCCAATCCATCCATCTCCATTGTTTACCTGAGGTGCCTTTTAGTTCTGCCTATAAAATATGGAGAACAAAAAAGTTGAGGTTCCAAAATTAGGGAAAGATCAAGATCCACTTCCACCTCGTGCTGAAGCTGCTGCCACTAGTCATGGCCGAGACGATGAAATGCCAGCAACGTCGTCTGCCAAGGCCGATGCCCAATGTCATAGTACAGAGCATGTCAAATCCAAAACACCAAATATCAGAAAAAAAAGGACTCCAAAACCTAAAATAAAATTGTCGGAGGAGAAGCGTAAACTTGCCAATATGCCATTTACCACACGGAGTGGCAAGGAACGGCTGAGGCCCTGGCCTATGTTCATGGCTAGTGGTTCAGCTTCACATGAGGATGGAAGCACTCAGCCTCTCGCTAGAAAACTGAAAAGACTCAAGCTGGCAAAAGCACCGCAAAGAACTGTGCGTTCTTTGAAATCCCAAATCCACAAGGAGAGTCCAATTGTGTCGTTTGCGATGCCTGACCTTCCCAACACTGGACGTGAAGAGCATGCGCCTTCCACTATTTGCATGCCCCCTGCAAGTGCTGGAAGGAGCACCCGCAGTCCAGTTCCTGATAGTCAGATTGAAGATGTCAGTGTTGAAGTACACCAGGATGAGGAGGATATGGGTGTTGCTGGCGCTGGGGAGGAAATTGACCAGAAGGATTCTGATGGTGAGGTGGTTTGTTTAAGTCAGGCACCCGGGGAGACACCTGTTGTCCGTGGGAGGAATATGGCCGTTGACATGCCAGGTGAAAATACCAAAAAAATCAGCTCTTCGGTGTGGAGGTATTTCACCAGAAATGCGGACAACAGGTGTCAAGCCGTGTGTTCCCTTTGTCAAGCTGTAATAAGTAGGGGTAAGGACGTTAACCACCTCGGAACATCCTCCCTTATACGTCACCTGCAGCGCATTCATAATAAGTCAGTGACAAGTTCAAAAACTTTGGGTGACAGCGGAAGCAGTCCACTGACCAGTAAATCCCTTCCTCTTGTAACCAAGCTCACGCAAACCACCCCACCAACTCCCTCAGTGTCAATTTCCTCCTTCCCCAGGAATGCCAATAGTCCTGCAGGCCATGTCACTGGCAAGTCTGACGAGTCCTCTCCTGCCTGGGATTCCTCCGATGCATCCTTGCGTGCAACGCCTACTGCTGCTGGCGCTGCTGTTGTTGCCGCTGGGAGTCGATGGTCATCCCAGAGGGGAAGTCGTAAGCCCACTTGTACTACTTCCAGTAAGCAATTGACTGTTCAACAGTCCTTTGCGAGGAAGATGAAATATCACAGCAGTCATCCTACTGCAAAGCGGATAACTGAGTCCTTGACAACTATGTTGGTGTTAGACGTGCGTCCGGTATCCGCCGTTAGTTCACAGGGAACTAGACAATTTATTGAGGCAGTGTGCCCCCGTTACCAAATACCATCTAGGTTCCACTTCTCTAGGCAGGCGATACCGAGAATGTACACGGACGTCAGAAAAAGACTCACCAGTGTCCTAAAAAATGCAGTTGTACCCAATGTCCACTTAACCACGGACATGTGGACAAGTGGAGCAGGGCAGGGTCAGGACTATATGACTGTGACAGCCCACTGGGTAGATGTATGGACTCCCGCCGCAAGAACAGCAGCGGCGGCACCAGTAGCAGCATCTCGCAAACGCCAACTCTTTCCTAGGCAGGCTACGCTTTGTATCACCGCTTTCCAGAATACGCACACAGCTGAAAACCTCTTACGGCAACTGAGGAAGATCATCGCGGAATGGCTTACCCCAATTGGACTCTCCTGTGGATTTGTGGCATCGGACAACGCCAGCAATATTGTGTGTGCATTAAATATGGGCAAATTCCCGCACGTCCCATGTTTTGCACATACCTTGAATTTGGTGGTGCAGAATTTTTTAAAAAACGACAGGGGCGTGCAAGAGATGCTGTCGGTGGCCAGAAAAATTGCGGGACACTTTCGGCGTACAGGCACCACGTACAGAAGACTGGAGCACCACCAAAAACTACTGAACCTGCCCTGCCATCATCTGAAGCAAGAAGTGGTAACGAGGTGGAATTCAACCCTCTATATGCTTCAGAGGTTGGAGGAGCAGCAAAAGGCCATTCAAGCCTATACAATTGAGCACGATATAGGAGATGGAATGCACCTGTCTCAAGTGCAGTGGAGAATGATTTCAACGTTGTGCAAGGTTCTGATGCCCTTTGAACTTGCCACACGTGAAGTCAGTTCAGACACTGCCAGCCTGAGTCAGGTCATTCCCCTCATCAGGCTTTTGCAGAAGAAGCTGGAGGCATTGAAGAAGGAGCTAACACGGAGCGATTCCGCTAGGCATGTGGGACTTGTGGATGCAGCCCTTAATTCGCTTAACAAGGATTCACGGGTGGTCAATCTGTTGAAATCAGAGCACTACATTTTGGCCACCGTGCTCGATCCTAGATTTAAAGCCTACCTTGGATCTCTCTTTCCGGCAGACACAGGTCTGCTGGGGTTGAAAGACCTGCTGGTGACAAAATTGTCAAGTCAAGCGGAACGCGACCTGTCAACATCTCCTCCTTCACATTCTCCCGCAACTGGGGGTGCGAGGAAAAGGCTCAGAATTCCGAGCCCACCCGCTGGCGGTGATGCAGGGCAGTCTGGAGCGACTGCTGATGCTGACATCTGGTCCGGACTGAAGGACCTGACAACGATTACGGACATGTCGTCTACTGTCACTGCATATGATTCTCTCAACATTGATAGAATGGTGGAGGATTATATGAGTGACCGCATCCAAGTAGGCACGTCACACAGTCCGTACTTATACTGGCAGGAAAAAGAGGCAATTTGGAGGCCCTTGCACAAACTGGCTTTATTCTACCTAAGTTGCCCTCCCACAAGTGTGTACTCCGAAAGAGTGTTTAGTGCCGCCGCTCACCTTGTCAGCAATCGGCGTACGAGGTTACATCCAGAAAATGTGGAGAAGATGATGTTCATTAAAATGAATTATAATCAATTCCTCCGCGGAGACATTGACCAGCAGCAATTGCCTCCACAAAGTACACAGGGAGCTGAGATGGTGGATTCCAGTGGGGACGAATTGATAATCTGTGAGGAGGGGGATGTACACGGTGATATATCGGAGGGTGAAGATGAGGTGGACATCTTGCCTCTGTAGAGCCAGTTTGTGCAAGGAGAGATTAGTTGCTTCTTTTTTGGGGGGGGTCCAAACCAACCCGTCATATCAGTCACAGTCGTGTGGCAGACCCTGTCACTGAAATGATGGGTTGGTTAAAGTGTGCATGTCCTGTTTTGTTTATACAACATAAGGGTGGGTGGGAGGGCCCAAGGATAATTCCATCTTGCACCTCTTTTTTCTTTTCTTTTTCTTTGCATCATGTGCTGATTGGGGAGGGTTTTTTGGAAGGGACATCCTGCGTGACACTGCAGTGCCACTCCTAGATGGGCCCGGTGTTTGTGTCGGCCACTAGGGTCGCTAATCTTACTCACACAGCTACCTCATTGCGCCTCTTTTTTTCTTTGCGTCATGTGCTGTTTGGGGAGGGTTTTTTGGGAGGGACATCCTGCGTGACACTGCAGTGCCACTCCTAGATGTGCCCGGTGTTTGTGTCGGCCACTAGGGTCGCTAATCTTACTCACACAGTCAGCTACCTCATTGCGCCTCTTTTTTTCTTTGCGTCATGTGCTGTTTGGGGAGGGTTTTTTGGAAGGGCCATCCTGCGTGACACTGCAGTGCCACTCCTAGATGGGCCCGGTGTTTGTGTCGGCCACTAGGGTCGCTAATCTTACTCACACAGCTACCTCATTGCGCCTCTTTTTTTCTTTGCGTCATGTGCTGTTTGGGGAGGGTTTTTTGGAAGGGACATCCTGCGTGACACTGCAGTGCCACTCCTAGATGGGCCCGGTGTTTGTGTCGGCAACTAGGGTCGCTTATCTTACTCACACAGCGACCTCGGTGCAAATTTTAGGACTAAAAATAATATTGTGAGGTGTGAGGTATTCAGAATAGACTGAAAATGAGTGTAAATTATGGTTTTTGAGGTTAATAATACTTTGGGATCAAAATGACCCCCAAATTCTATGATTTAAGCTGTTTTTTAGTGTTTTTGGAAAAAAAACACCCGAATCCAAAACACACCCGAATCCGACAAAAATAATTCGGTGAGGTTTTGCCAAAACGCGTTCGAACCCAAAACACGGCCGCGGAACCGAACCCAAAACCAAAACACAAAACCCGAAAAATTTCAGGCGCTCATCTCTAGTGTTAGGTACGTGAAAGTAGCTGCTGAGTGTTAGAGAGAGGACAGCAGTGAAGTATCAGAGGGGAGGTGCCCTGCGCCCCAGAGGCGAACCCCTATAATGTCAGGGACCTGGCTGACTACCTTGATGATTGGTGAGAAGGCTCATAATATTGGCTAATTTTATCCCAAAAACATCAGATATGATGTATAATTACATTTATTATAGCATTTAATAAACAGCAATGATTGGTGTGATCAAAATAAAGTGTTGAAAATCAGAGCTTTATTGTAAATGTAATTTTTCTCTACACAAATAATAGATTTTCAAGGGCAAAATACTGTTAAAGATACATACATAGAGGATAAATAACAGCAAATGATTGCAAGCAATCTACGCTTTCATTATTTGTACTCAGAGTGCATTTCGTTCAGTGAACTCTCTTTGGATGAAGATGTTCACTAAAGAAAAACAACTGAAGCCCATCACTTTCCAAACTAAATTGCTTGTAATTAAATGCATGATTGCATCCAGTCGATTTCCTGCCACAAACTGAGTAGTGAGGAGCTCAGCAGGTCAAGAGGAGGTTAGACTGGACATTGAGCTGTGTTTGCTTTGCATGAAGCAAATAGATAAATATTAACTGGTCACAGGGCCGCCTCCAGGGGTGTCTAGGGGGTTGCTGGGACTTGATTCCCAGACCCGGACACTCGGAATGGTTATCATTCCCATTACCCATGTCACTACCAGAGAGGTTTATAAATAGCCTAAAGGACCAACCAGAATTGAGCATGATCAGCCGATCACTAAAGACAGATTCGGAGCCTATCAAAACGGCCTATTTAAACTTATTTAAATCCATACTGAAGCATCTATGTTTAACACACCTCCCAGAAGAAGGCCCTAAACAGGCTGAAATGCATTGGTGCAGAACCACAGTTCCACACTAACAGCACGTTCCTATCACTGGACATTGTGTACCCACCCAGACTTCACAGACAGACCCCTCTGCAGTCACGTAGCTTAGGAAACCGGAAGTGAAACGCTAGCGCTGAAGACATGTAGGATGAACACAACAGAAGAAAGCCAGTGAAGGGACAGAGTCCACACCAGCAGGAAAGCAGCCTGGTGAGTATCTGTAAGACTCAAACCATCAACATCCCCTCCCCAGACAGGATCCGAGCTCTGTGATAATCAGCATTAATGGATGTCTCAGTTCGGGACTGGACACAGTTAGCAGGGACTGAATACTGACACCACAAGAGTTAAGGACCAGTCCGGAGATCCTGCTCCAACCCGTCAGCCCAACTCTGACCCCAATCCCTGGGGTACATAGTTTGACTTACAGATCAGCATGACCCCACAGTCTATTACCCTTTTGTAAATTCAACTTTGTTCTTAAATATATCAACCATCATATGATAGTACTAATGGAACATTGTTCATCTGTAAAGTGACTGTGCCTATTAATTAGAATTAAAGAAATGGCATATATACCGGATGACCATGATTGAGATTGGGACATTTCAAGAACTTTGACAAATGTAGTATATTTTCTCCTCTATTCACATCTGCTTGATTTTGTTGTTTTGTTTATTCTGTTTTGTTTTGCATTTCTTACTCTCTTTTTTTCATTTGTATTTTGATTTATATTATATTATATTGTTTATTTTACGACTGTGTGTTATGCTCACACTCAGTTCTGTAGGTTTATAGGCGATGCCTTGGGACGCTCATGCAATTACCCACTGCCCAGCTATCTTTTAGCCTCCTGCAATGCTAGGCTTCTCTTATAGCAACCGCCTTTCCAGGGTGAATTAGGTCCACTCCGTACTCAGCTGCCCCCAGGTTTTATGTATAGACAAGGTGACTATCGGAGACTGGGCAGGAGTAAAGGCCGTACGGTGAGATGTCCACCAGACACAACCTTACTACAATGCTAAGTCACAGACTGGGGGGTATATAAGGAGTGCATTTGAGTGCAACAATGCACAGATAAAATTAACCCAAATGATCTTGCATATGCAACAATGCACAGGATGGAATCAATGTAACACAAATGAATTGTATATGCAACAATGCACAGGATGTAATAAGCAACTTAATCAAATATAAATGCACAAGGTTGAGATAATAAAGAAATATTGGCAAAGACAGTGCCTGTGTGGAAATTGCACACCAAAACCTGAAAACAAGGCTAGCTGGATCCGATCAGGAAAGCAGTCAGACAGGGTCTCAGAATCATGGGTGTTTGCAGACTGACAGGTTCTCACTTAGAGCAGGAACTATCACCAGCGATTTGGGAGTGAACAGGAAGTTCATAAATACAGGCTATACCCAATCAGGATCATGATAGCTAAGTAAGTGCAGCTGCCCTGCTGCACGTATCTACCCTAAACAACGGGGAATGCCATCTGCCTGCGGTGTCCCCATTGCTAGGAGTCTGGCAGTCCCAGCGCCTGACGTCAGCCTGTTACTATGCGACAGGTGGGGACCAGGAGACCTTGCACCCGGCGCGTAGCAACAGGGGGTCAGTGGGAGATGCAGCGTCCTGGCTCCTAGGCAACCGCCAGGACGAGTGCCTTCCGTTGCTAACAGTAAACCACCCCTTGAAGAGGGGTTAAGAAACCCCTAGACCCATGTTTCTGGGGATATTTCTTGAAGATTTCTATTTTTAATTCAGGAGCATGGAGGAACTTCCCAGGCTCCCAGGATCTCTCCTCAGGACCGTAGCCTTTACAATGAACTAAATAATGTACTTGACCCCGCACAAACATGGAGTCCAGTATTCTCTCTACAACAAACTCTTGATGTCCCCGAATCATGACTGGAGAAGGTCTCCTTAAACCTTAGTTTACTTAAATTTTTTTAGAAACAAATGGCGGTTTAAACAAAGAACAATGGAAGGTATTATTGATTTTTAAAGATCTGGGTAATTGAAGACGAAAAGCAACAGGATTAATTTTCTGGATGATTTGAAATGGCCCAATGTAACAGGGACCCAATTTCTGAGATGTCTGGTGGAGCTTGACGTACCAGGCAGATAACCACACCATGTCTCCTACTTTGAAAGGACAAGGTTTCCGAAATCTGTCAGCAAATCTCTTAGACCGGGTTGCCATATACTCCAACACTTGATGTACTTCCCTCCAAATCCTCTTGAGGCAAGACATGGAAGTTGCAGAATGATCAGAATTATTATACACAAATTCTGCAAAGGATAGGTGGTCAACCCAATCATCCTGGTATTTAGAGATGTAACATCGTAGATATTGCTCCAACAATTGATTAACCCGCTCTGTCTGCCCATCAGATTGTGGATGAAACCCTGATGAGAGACTGATATTGACCCCCAGTTCTGCACAAAAAGACCACCAAAATTGGGCTACAAATTGAGAGCCTCTATCCGAGACGATGTCTTTTGGTAAGCCATGAATACGAAATATATGTTGAATGAACAATGAAGTAATATCCTTAGCATTAGGCAGTTTTGACATGGGAATGAAATTAGCCATTTTACTGAAACGGTAAACTACTACCCAGATGACCGAGCATTTGGAAGATCTTGGCAGGTCTACAATAAAAGAATGCATCATGGGGTAAGAATCGGCTCCAGAAGCTTAGAGACTTCATGGGTAGACAAAAAAACTGTGGGATAAAGCATCAGCTTTGATGGTTTTGGAGCCGAGCCTATAGGTAATTACAAAATTGAACCTAGCAAAGAACAACGCCAATCTGGTTTGCCAAGAGTTCAATCTTTTAGCAGATTCAAGACAAACTAAATTTTTGTGGTCACTGAATACGGTTACTGTATACCTTGCCCCCTCCAGCCAGTGTCTCCATTCCTCCAGCGGACATTTGACTGCTAAAAGCTCTTGATTTTCTACATCATAGTTGACTTCAGCAGGGGAAAAATTCTGAGAGAAAAGGGCACAGGTGTGGAGTAAATGACTGACTGAATCCTCTTGTGAAAGAATAGCTCCAACACCTACTTCGGAGACATCCACTTCTACGATGAAGGGCAGATCTGGATCGGGATGCCGGAGAACAGGAGCAGAGATAAATGCTTTTTTAAGGTTCTCAAATGCCTTTACCACCTGTGGTGACCAATGAGCAGGATACGCACCTTTCTTGGTTAAACTCACAATTGGGGCTGATATTGAACGAAATTAATCGATAAATCTTCTGTAATAATTAGCAAAACATTGAGTAGCTTTTAGATAAGAGGGACGAACCCTTTCCACAATTGCCTGAAGTTTCTTAGAATCCATAGAAAACCACTTGGAGGTAATGATGTATCCTAGAAAGGCCACCTTCTCAACCTCAAATTTACACTTTTCCAGTTTTACATAAAGATGATTTTCCCTGTGCTTGGTGAGGACTGCTTTAACATGAGCTCGGTGTTCTTTGAGTGAGGCGGAGTAGATCAATATATCATCTAGATAGATGAAAACAAATCTTCCTTGGAATTACCGAAGGGTGTGGTTCGTTTTATCGACAGTGTCTAGGTCGACAATGTTTAGGTCGACCACTATAGGTCGACAGTCACTAGGTCGACATGGATGGAATGTCGACAGGGTTTCTAGGTCGACATGTGCTAGGTCGACAGGTCTAAAGGTCGACATGAGGAATTTTTTTTTGTGTCGTTTTCTTCGTAAAGTGACCGGGATCCCAAATTAGTGCACCGCGTTCCCTCGCATGGTGCCTTCGCTCCGCTACCGGCACACTTTACCGTTCCAATCGTAGTCCACATGGATCGTTAAGTATGAAAAAATCCCCCCCAAAAAATGTGAAAAACTCATGTCGACCTTTAGACCTGTCGACCTAGCACATGTCGACCTAGAAACCCTGTCTACCTTCCATCCATGTCGACCTAGTGACTGTCGACCTATAGTGGTTGACCTAAACATTGTCGACCTAGACACTGTCGATCTTCAGACCGGATCCCATTACCGAAGAATGTCATTTATGAGATCCTGGAAGACGGCAGGGGCAATGGAGAGTTCAAAAGGCATTACCAAGTACTCGTAGTGTCCTGAGTGGGTATTGAATGTGGTTTTCCACTCGTCCCCATGCGGATCCGAATCAGATTATATGCTCCTCGCAAATCAATCTTAGAGAAGACTGTAGCATTTCTGAGCTGATAAAATAAGACAGAGATCAGAGGCAATGGGTATACATTTTTGATTGTTATTGTATTCAGTCCCCTGTAATCTATGCATGGCCATAATGAGCCATCCTTTTTCCCAACGAAGAAAAACCCGGCTCCCACTGGAGACTTTGAAGGCCTGTTAAAGCCTTTTTCTAAACTCTACTGGATGTGTTCCTCCATAGCTTTCGTTTTGGGAATCACAGGGCATAGAGGTGGCCTTTAGGGAGTCTAGCTCCAGGTATGAGATTAATTGCACAATCATAAGGACGGTGAGGAGGCAAAGATTCAGCTTGCTGTTTGGAACTAAAATCCATGAAAGACATGAACTGGGTTGGAAACCCTTCAGGGACTGGAAGTGCTGAGAGCACCGGCATGATCAGACATTTGGCTGCACATTCCGTGCATCAGGAAACAAGATCTCCTGTACTCCAATTGAATACTGGGTTATGAGCTTTTAGCCTGGGCAATCCCAGAACAATTGGAATTAGGGGACAATGTACAAGGAAAAAAATACAACTCTTCACAATGAAACCTTCCGACAAAAAACTGGAGGTCTGGAGTCCGGGTGCTCACCTGACCATTTTGAAGAGGACTACAATCTAATCCACAGACGGAAATTGGTGGACAAAGAGTCTCCATGGGAATTCCTCGGGCACGAGCAAATTCCAAGTTTATAAAATTTCTGGCAGCACCGGAGTCTACAAAAGCAGTTCCTTCAATTGGACCAGAAGAGGTAGTTATCCTAACAGGTAACAATAAATAATTATTTGGGGAGATGGCACAGAGACCCAAGAAGACTCTCCCTGAATTTCTCAGGTGTATTAGTTTTCCGCCTTCTGCAGACAAGTGTTCGCCAGATGCCCCTTGGACCTGTAATAAAGACATAGTCCTAGATTGCAACGTCTAGCCTTCTCTTGAGGCATCACACAGAAAGCCCTGATTTGCATGGGTTCCTCAGTACTCCCTGTAACTTCTGGCACCATCCAACGAGATGTACTGTAGGCGTGGGAACCTCTTTCTCCATTCTCTGTTCCCGAATCCGCCTATCTACTTTGATAGCTAACTCCATAAGTGCATCCAAAGTGGCCGGGGAACGATATTGGATGAGAAAATCGTTAATTTGCTCTGTTCGTCCCAACCTTAACTGGCTCTGAAGTGTCGGATCATTCCAACCACAGTCATTGGCCCATCTGCGAAATTCGGTACACTATACCTCGGCAGAATTTCTCCCTTGCTTAAGGGAAACGAAGATGGGCCTCCGCCGATGTTGCCCGAACTGAGTGATCTGCTGAAAGGCCAAAGGCCAAAGATTGTGGGTCACCTTGCAACAGGGAAATTATGATTCCTACTCTCTGGGTCTCAGAACCTGAATAGTAAGGCCTGAGCTTGAAATACAGCTTACAACTTTCCCGGAAGTTCACAAATTGTTTACGGTCCCCAGAGAACCTATCTGGGAGGTTTAGTTTAGGTTCCCTTGGAGCAGCTGACGAGACGGTCTGGGTCCTACGATTTTCCTCCTGAGTGTCCACACAAAGGGTAAGGTCCCTTTGTAAGGTAGCTGCTGTGTCAAACCCTGGATCTGGTGGCTGGATTTTGCGCTGGATCCATCTGGAAATGAACGACCCACGGAGCTACGGTTTGTTTTGGCTGATGAAACTGTTATGCTTACACTCAGTTCTGTAGGTTTATAGGCAGTGCCTTGTAACGCTCACGCAAAGACCCCCTACCCAGCAGTCTTTTTGCCACCTACAATGCTAGGATTCTCCTATAGCAGCCGTCTTTCCAGGGTGAATTAGGTCCACCCCATACTCAGATGCACCCATGGTTTATGTATGGACAAGATGACTATTGGAGGCTGGGCAGGGGTAAATGCAGTATGGTGAGACGTCCACCAGACACAACCTTACTACAATGCTAAGGCACAGACTGGGGGGTATATAAGGATTGCACGTGTAAATGCAACAATGCACAGGATGTACAGTAATAAGCAACTTAATCAAATATAAATGCAACAATGCACAAGGTGGAGATAATAAAGAAATATTGGCAAAGACAGTGCCTGTGTGAAAATTACACACCAAAACCTGAATTCAAAGCTAGCTGGATCTGATCAGGAAAGAAGTCAGACAGGGTCTCAGAATCATGGGTGTTCGCAGGCTCTCACTTAGAGCAGGAACTATCACAAGTGATTTGGGAGTGAATAGGAAGTGCATAAATGTGGCCTATACCCAATCAAGATCCTGATGGCTAAGTAAGTGCAGCTGCACGTATCTATCCTAAACAATGAGGAAGGCCGCCTGCCTGCGACGCACCCATTGCTAGGAGTCCGACGGTTCCCAGCGCCCGGCATTAGCCTGTTGCTATGCACCAGGGACCAGGAGACCTTGTGCCCAGCATCCATCTGTTGCTAGGCACTGGGCGGGGGTCAGTGATAAATGCAGCATCCTGGCTCCTAGGCAACGGCCGGGACATGCACCTCCCGGGGGTGCTAACACTGTGGTGCATTATGTAACATGTGGACATTTGCATCAGTGTACCATCAATCTTGACTTTTTGAATAAACATCCCTTATAACAATTCAAGACAGCACCTTAATTTTCTCCTACACACTAATTTTATACCAAACATTTACAGTACCTATAGACCAAGTGTATACCAAACAGTTATCTATAGATTTGCTTTATATAGCCCAATGAGTTTTATCACCATCTATACCACAAGGGGTTACAATTTAGTTGCCTGAACCTAAATACAACTCTACTTACCATCCAGGAGACTGAGCACAGCACGACTCGTTTCTATTGTTAATTGCCCAAAGGTTTGGTTACCTCTAGTGCAGCAGCTTGTCCAAGTCATTCATGACATGCTCGGTGTGCAAAGATTATATCTTTTAGAGAGTTAGGCTTGCCCACCCTCCACTTGCTTCTACCACCTGCTCCTACTGCTCACCAATGCAGCTGGCTTTTACTGATGCCGCACAATAAAGTGTGGGTTTTTTGCGACCGAGAGTGCATGACATCATGCTGCTCCACTCATTAAGAGAGGAGCCGCGGTGGGTGAGGAGCAGAAGTTAAGTGTCATGTGGGGAGTGGGTGGGGCTGGAGACATGATACAACCCGCAGGGCTGGAGAGACAGAAGGGCGCTGGCTGGAGCTGAATAATTGAGACAAAGCATAGTCTTTGACAGAAGGGGTCTGGCTTGGGCTTGTGTACTGTAGGAATAAAATAACGGAAGGTGGATGGGGCCTGTTGGGGGCCCTGCTTTTTATGTCAGTCCTGGGCAGGCATGGATTTGTGACAGACTTCTGTAGGAGTTTCCCAGGTGGGTCCAACCATGTTGTGACCTGTTCTACTCTGCTACTGTGACACTAACTGACCTGTTGTGCTCTGCCATCTCTGTAGTACTTGACTTGTTCTGCTACTACCTGTTTTGCTTTATTTACACTACCTGTTCTGTTATCTCAGCACTATCTGTTCTATTCTTCTGCCTCTGCACAACCTTATTTGTTCTGTTACGGTAAACGTGTACTGTACTTCCTGTCATATTGTATCATGTTACCTATGTACTACATGTTCTGCTCTTTCATCACTACCTGACCTGCTCTGCTACCTCTGCACTATATATACGTGATGCTCTCTACAGCACCTTTACTCTCCTTGACTTGATCTGCTACCTCTGCCTTTCCTCTTTTGTTCTGCTTTGCTGCCTCTGTACTACTGTGCCTGTTCTGTCCTGCTACTTGTGCACTACCTGAATTGTTCTTCCTTGCTGTCTTTACACTACAGTACATGACCTCTCCTACTCTGCTGCCACTGTACTGCTTGGACTGTTCTGATCTCCTTGCCTTACTGCTCTACTATTGCTGTGGCATCCTGGCTGCTAAAATAAGCAGAGCTGTAATAACATAGACTTTTAGTTTAACCCTTCCTCTCCCTTGCTTGTTGCTTTAGCCTTGCATATCACTGATGTCTCCTGGTATAATGATGTCCTAATCCCATCTACTTTGGTATTGGCTCCAGCTACAGTTGATTTGGTGCCTCCCATTGGAGGCTAGTTCCAAAAACGTTTCCAGAGCCAATTTTTAGTTATCCACAATTTCTGATGGCTGCCCTGCCTGGTCATACTGTATGGCTATTAAGTGGACAAAAATTATGGGAAAACTGGTCAGTGTACATGGAGACTGAGCTACTAGTCATGGGACTATATTATTTACTGGCCATGGGTAGTCAATAGGTATAACATGTATTATGGGAAACAGTATTAACATACTAGTCAATGTGGCTACACTGATTTACTTCTAAAGTCTGTAGGTGCTTGGTGCTTGGCATCCCCATTAGAAGGCCTTTAAGGCACTTCCTCTAATATTCTACTTTAGTAGTAGTTTATAGTACATACATCCTCTATATGTAAAAGAAAAGTTAAATATAAGGAGTTTTAAAAATGTATATGGGAATTCACTTTATTCTATCCTAAACTAATGTGTCTGTCCTTACTAGTGACAAATTCAGAAAGCAGGCACCCAGTAATTTTACACATCATTACACTTAATGATATTATTCCAAAAACATTATACAGTATAAGTAAAAAGTCATACTGTATAAAATAAAAGCTTCCACAATTAGTAATGAAAAAGATACTACATAGGAAGAGTGTCCCAATCTTCATTAAGTCCAGATGAAGAAAACATTTTCTGAGTAGTCTTTCTTTAATATCTTGTTAAAGTGTCCCCCTAGTGTCCATTTCAATATGTTCAATCAAATTCATTTTTAGCGATTCTGGATAAGAATTATGGAGCTGATGGGAATGCAGGGAATACTGTGGTTCTGTATATTGTCTTAAATATAACTAGCGGAGCTGGCCACAAGGTGCCGGAGAAACGTTCATCACCCTGTGGCTCTAGCAGCACACATTCTCACTCACACCCCATAGAGGTGCGCAAATGGAATATTGCTCTATTGTAATTATTGATGATGTGCTCAACAACACATTCCTGATAAATTATTTGTCCCCAAAGTATGTTATTTTAATTGTCTCTTAGTTATACCCTCATATCTTTTCTTCACCTCCACACTTTATTAAAAATACCTAGGTATGACAATTCATCAAACCCATAATTTGTTTTACCTTTGAATTAGCAGAATAATTACAGTCAGTATGGCAAGACTTACACAGATAATGCATAGGTAGAAAATATAAGTTTATGTTGGCCCGTTCCTAAAGGTTTAGTACTGTATCTCTCTTCTATACACTGGGTGCCTACCAAGTTCTTTAATGTACTGTGCTTGCTTTCTTAGGGTCTATGTACTAAGCCTTGGAAAGAGATAAAGTGGACGGAGATTAAAATACCAGCCAATAAGATCCTGACTGCCATGTTACAGTCTGTGTTTGAAAAAAGACAGTTAGGAGCTAAATGAATGATACTTTATCTCCATTCTATTTATCTCTCTCCAAGATTTAGTACATAGACCTCTTAATATAACGTTCTCCGGTCAGGTGAAACAAATTCCCCGATAGTGCCAGAATAATTGAATTACCCCCCGGGGATCAATTAGCTGTGGTAATTTACTGTGTCTAATTGAAATCCCCCTATAGTGTTGTAGATCATTTAAATTATTGCATCTCAAAGAAGTATCTTCTAAATCTAAATACCTGGGAGAAAGGGATGTTTGTTTTCCATGTATTTAAATAGGAGACTTTTAAATTGTGAATTTTAGATACTGTAGCTACTGCTATCAATCAGTTTTGTTTTGTTTGTTTTTTAATCTGGAATGTAGTTGGTAAAATCCCAAAAATTACTTTGTTTTGGTTCTAAAGATTGAAAATTAAATTAAATTAAAATTATTATTATTATTATTATTATTATTATTATTATTTAAAATAGTAAGTACTTATTTCGTTTTTGACCATTCACAAATAATAATATTATCATCATCTACATAACTTTTAAATGTATTAATGTTATTTTTAAAAGTATTATTGGCAATAAAACTTTTTGTAGCCTAAAATTGCACAGAAACTTGATGCAGTATGTGTCCCCATTGTTGTTCCAGTCCTTCTGAAATCTATATAATAAAACTGTTTGTGTTGTGTCTCTACACACTGTACCAATTTTTGTTTTGAGAAATATACTCTAGAGACTGCTTATGAACTACGTAGATGAAAAAAAATTATGAACTTCAGTCTGTTTGTCTGTTTGTTCCTGCATCACGCAAATAGTAATGGATGAATTTTAAATTGCATTTTCCCTATTGTATAGCTTAGTGAGCTACTGTAGAAAAAAACTAAGGTACAGTATGTAAGTTCTTGATGTGACATCAGGGAGAGGAGCAATAAAGGAAAAAACAGAGGCTTGACACTCTGGACACTGAAGGTTTATATTCTGATCATGGTTTTGTGGAACTTGACTCTGCCCAAGTTATGCAATGGAACCCGACTTAAAGTGACTGCTCTACCGAGGAACCTAATTGAGGCAGATATTCTAACAGAATGTGGTGCAGGTGAGGTTGTGTTTATACCATGTTTGACCCTTATCCCCAAAAATGTAACTTTTCAGGCAGGCACAAATGTCAAGACCAGCTGCTTCACCACAGGCAGCTTTATGTGGCTTGCTCACAAGTTAGCAGCCCCAAGTATTTTTTTATGTTAATCATTGAAAAAAAATCTGCAAATATTGTTTGCAAAGAAATGTTGTGATCAATGTGTACAATATAAAAAATACAATATTAGGTGGCCCTACTGTCTTTAGAGTAATAAAATTAATTCCATGATTTTTATATAATCTGTCTATTTTGTCATCTTCAAATAAAAAATGATCTGCCTCTGCACCTCTGTCATGAACAGCACATACTGTGGCAGGCAGACATGTAATCTCCTTGGATAAACTCCTATTCCTTTTGCTAGAACTGGATCTACTTCCTCTGGAAATACTGTAAAACTGTGAAGGATGAGCTAGACTCATCCTCCACAGCTAGGGGGCTTAGCGGAAAAATGTATTGATTTATGGAAAATACACCAAGACACCAAGACATTGTTAAGTTCCAAGAGGACCAGGAAGACCAAGATAATAGGGCTTCAAACAACAATCTATGAGTTAGGGTCATCCCTGAAGATGCTGAGCTTATCCACCTTGACCTCAAAGGCTTTTCAAGTATTTCTCTTCTACCACACTGGAAGAACACGATCGTGCCCATCGTACACAGAATTCCCATCTATAGAACTCCCCCAAGATGTTATTCCATGAATACACTATTTCATAGCTAAAGAAGTTATAATGAGAGATTCCCGAAAGCTCCCCTTGGTTACTTTCAATGTCAGTACTGTACATATTTTTCAAGTTGTCCCCCATGTAACGCTGGCTAAATGAAGAGACTTAAACCACTCATCACTCTGCTCCATCAGCACAATACCAGATGCTATTGAGGTTATCACTTTCATATCCTAATCTGGCACCAGCGTCAGTTGCATGTTGCCCGCTCCCTTCCCAAAGTTCAGTATCTCCTTCCTACATTAGACCTTGCTGCAGAGAATGATCCTGCTCCCATTGCCCTTCTCAAGATAGACAAAATCGACAGTTAATGTCCCAATACCCCCACAGATGAAATGGTTTGTTCACAAATATCCAGATTGTCCACATCTGGTTTTGAAACCTGAGGATTCTGGTCCACATCTGGTTCTGAAACCAATCAGTCTCAGATTCTATTTATCCCACCCTCCACCCATTGTGCCCTCTTTCCCCCTCCTGTTGTCTTGATTGCAGAGGTGTCTAATGTTTTATTTATTCTTGCATATTACATTATTATGCTTTTGATGTTTGTGCTTCCTTCTGTAATCTCCCTTGTCACTACTTACTTAACACCCCCTCTTTGTCGTCCCCCCCCCCCCCCCCACACACACACACACACACACACATTCTCTATCCTACTTCCCGTGTACTCTAACTACATGAATTTCTTTCTTTTGTCTTTGGTCTTGTTTTGCTGGCTCTCTGTTGATGTTGCCTTTACAAGTTTATTGCATTTACTGCTTTTTATCTCTGCTCTATTTACATCGTACTACCTTTCTAGATTATCCTATTTACTTAAGAGTCCACGGGATGGACCCCATTGATCTCTATATATGGTGCCTCTATGGGACCAACACTTCAGCTTGCCATGGCCCATCTTTTACCCACCTGTTGACCTTTGTTCTTCCCCAGCACATAGTTTCCCTCCGAACTGTCAGTGACCACGGGGGTGGTCCTTTCTTCTAACTGGCTGGCCTTACCCTTCTCTCCTATACTTGTTCACCTTTCCCCAATACAGGACATCCCCCCTTCTTATCTGCCACCTTTTTTTTATCACTGGTGCCTGCTACTCACTGTCGACATGCTTTCTTTTTCATCCGCTTTACTGACCATCTGACATGGATCTTAAATGTCTTTCTTTCAATGTGAAGGGCATTAGTAGTCCTCTGAAGAGCCAGCCGTTTTACCACACCTAACTTATACAAGGCATATTTGGTCTACCTTCAAGAAACTCACTTTATGAAGAATCTCCACCTGGAATTACGGTGTAACTTATCCTGCCACCTACCATGTCTGTGACCTATAACAAAAAAAGAGAGGTCCTCTTTTCCCGACACCTCATTTTCAACCGGTCAACTCCAGATAATCCCATATAGATAAGATCTTGCTCAGTCACAACTTGGCCTTTGGTTTGATGAAAGTTCAAGTCTACCACTTCATTTGGTCTAACCATTCCCAAATCTCGACTGACAATTGATGATTTAATCATACCTTTCTCCACATGGTCATCCAACTTATCTGCTTTGTTATGGACTATTTTACATTAAACTCCCTGCCAAGGGGGACACTTGATTAGCATGGCCTCTAAGACTTTCTGATACACACTAATGCCCTCTCAATTCAACTCCAGGAGGTCAAATCTCTGCATCCTCAGTGGAATTTATCACAGTTCCTCAGTGCCTTGCTCAACTTTCTCCCAACATACTGCAAAATGAATCAAGTGTATTCTGAAAATCTTAAATGAGAAGGGGAATAAGCCCCTCCAGACTCATGTCAGTGAGAACTCACACAAATATTCTCATGCTATAAAACTCCCAAAATCATCTTCTCCATAAGAAGTTTAATAACAGCTATATAAAAAATGTTGTAAGCTACTGTATAAGAAAGTGGTTCCCATACTGGGTGTTTTTGCACCCTGGGGTGCCTTGGGATACTTACAGGGGTTCCCTGGGTTGGTGATCCAGGACCAATTAAAATTATATATGGTCAATGTAATAGGCAAAACCAGCGTTTGTGGCTTCCAATCATAAACTATGTGGACAAACAGAAGTGAATCCTGTTCCTGGCCACATAACTGAGCCTAGGGAAGACATATAAGCACAATTTAATTAATACTGTTTTTCTGAATGCTCTATAAAAAAACTTTTGGCCTTGGGGTGCCGTGAAGAAAAACTCTGATACTCTAGGGTGCCATGATTCAAAAAAGCTTGGGAACCACTGCTATAAGAGCAAAATACAAGTTGGAAATAGGCTGAGAACCATCTGTTATCTGCAAACAGAGTATTTTATATTAGTGAAGCAAATAGAAAGAATGAAGAAAAGACAAAAGCAGGAAAAATAGGGAAGTAAGGGAAGTAAGGGTAGATTTGGATATGGGGGGGTCAAAAGAAATAGGAGAAAAGTTATTAAAGGCTCAGGTCACATATATAAATTAGTGATGTGCACCGGACATTTTTCGGGTTTTGTGTTTTGGTTTTGGATTCGGTTCCGCGGCCGTGTTTTGGATTCGGACGCGTTTTGGCAAAACCTCACCAAAAAATTTTTGTCGGATTCGGGTGTGTTTTGGATTCGGGTGTTTTTTACAAAAAACCCTAAAAAACAGCTTAAATCATAGAATTTGGGGGTCATTTTGATCCCATAGTTTTATTAACCTCAATAACAATAATTTCCACTCATTTCCAGTCTATTCTGAACACCTCACACCTCACAATATTATTTTTAGTCCTAAAATTTGCACCGAGGTCGCTGGATGGCTAAGCTAAGCAACACAAGTGGACGACACAAACACCTGGCCCATCTAGGAGTGGCACTGCAGTGTCAGGCAGGATGGCACTTCAAAAAAATAGTCCCCAAACAGCACATGATGCAAAGAAAAAAAGAGGCACACCAAGGTCGCTGTGTGACTAAGCTAAGCGACACAAGTGGCCGACACAAACACCTGGCCCATCTAGGAGTGGCACTGCAGTGTCAGGCAGGATGGCACTTCAAAAAAATAGTCCCCAAACAGCACATGATGCAAAGAAAAAAAGAGGCGCACCAAGGTTGCTGTGTGACTAAGCTAAGCGACACAAGTGGCCGACACAAACACCTGGCCCATCTAGGAGTGGCACTGCAGTGTCAGGCAGGATGGCACTTCAAAAAAATTGTCCCCAAACAGCACATGATGCAAAGAAAAATGAAAGAAAAAAGAGGTGGAAGATGTAATTGTCCTTGGGCCCTCCCTCCCACCCTTATGTTGTATAAACAGGACATGCAGACTTTAACGAATCCATCATTTCAGCGACAGGGTCTGCCACACGACTGTGACTGAAATGACTGGTTGGTTTGGGCCCCTACCAAAAAAAGAAGCAATCAATCTCTCCTTGCACAAACTGGCTCTACAGAGGCAAGATGTCCACCTCATCATCATCCTCCGAATCCTCACCCCTTTCAATGTGTACATCCCCCTCCTCACAGATTATTAATTCGTCCCCACTGGAATCCACCATCTCAGGTCCCTGTGTACTTTGTGGAGGCAATTGCTGCTGGTGACTGTCTCTACGGAGGAATTGATTATAATTCATTTTGATGAACATCATCTTCTCCACATTTTCTGGAAGTAACCTCGTACGCCGATTGCTGACAAGGTGAGCGGCTGCACTAAACACTCTTTCGGAGTACACACTGGAGGGAGGGCAACTTAGGTAGAATAAAGCCAGTTTGTGCAAGGGCCTCCAAATTGCCTCTTTTTCCTGCCAGTATACGTACGGACTGTCTGACGTGCCTACTTGGATGCGGTCACTCATATAATCCTCCACCATTCTTTCAATGGTGAGAGAATCACATGAAGTGACAGTAGACGACATGTCAGTAATCGTTGGCAGTTCCTTCAGTCCGGACCAGATGTCGCTCCAGACTGCCCTGCATCACCGCCAGCGGGTGAGCTCGGAATTCTTAGCCTTTTCCTCGCACCCCCAGTTGCGGGAGAATGTGAAGGAGGAGATGTTGACGGGTCACGTTCCGCTTGACTTGACAATTTTCTCACCAGCAGGTCTTTGAACCTCTGCCGGAAATAGAGATACAACGTAGGTTTTAAATCTAGGATCGAGCACGGTGGCCAAAATGTAGTGCTCTGATTTCAACAGATTGACCACCCGTGAATCCTGGTTAAGCGAATTAAGGGCTCCATCCACAAGTCCCACATGCCTAGCGGAATCGCTCTGTTTTAGCTCCTCCTTCAATGTCTCCAGCTTCTTCTGCAAAAGCCTGATGAGGGGAATGACCTGACTCAGGCTGGCAGTGTCTGAACTGACTTCACGTGTGGCAAGTTCAAAGGGTTGCAGAACCTTGCACAACGTTGAAATCATTCTCCACTGCGCTTGAGTCAGGTGCATTCCCCCTCCTTTGCCTATATCGTGGGCAGATGTATAGGCTTGAATGGCCTTCTGCTGCTCCTTCATCCTCTGAAGCATATAGAGGGTTGAATTCCACCTTGTTACCTCCTCTTGCTTCAGATGATGGCAGGGCAGGTTCAGGAATGTTTGGTGGTGCTCCAGTCTTCTGTACGCGGTGGCTGAATGCCGAAAGTGGTCCGCAATTCTTCGGGCCACCGACAGCATCTCTTGCACGCCCCTGTAATTTTTTAAATAATTCTGCACCACCAAATTCAATGTATGTGCAAAACATGGGACGTGCTGGAATTTGCCCAGATGTAATGCACGCACAATATTGCTGGCGTTGTCCGATGTCACAAATCCCCAGGAGAGTCCAATTGGGGTAAGCCATTCTGCGATGATATTCCTCAGTTTCCGTAAGAGGTTGTCAGCTGTGTGCCTATTCTGGAAAGCGGCGATACAAAGCGTAGCCTGTCTAGGAACAAGTTGGCGTTTGCGAGATGCTGCTACTGGTGCCGCCGCTGCTGTTCTTGCTGCGGGAGGCAATACATCTACCCAGTGGGCTGTCACAGTCATATAGTCCTGAGTCTGCCCTGCTCCACTTGTCCACATGTCCGTGGTTAAGTGGACATTGGGTACAACTGCATTTTTTAGGACACTGGTGAGTCTTTTTCTGAGGTCTGTGTACATTTTCGGTATCGCCTGCCTAGAGAAATGGAACCTAGATGGTATTTGGTACCGGGGACACAGTACCTCAATCAAGTCTCTAGTTGGCTCTGAATTAACGGTGGATACCGGAACCACGTTTCTCACCGCCCAGGCTGCCAAGGCCTGAGTTATCTGCTTTGCAGCAGGATGACTGCTGTGATATTTCATCTTCCTCGCAAAGGACTGTTGGACAGTCAATTGCTTACTGGAAGTAGTACAAGTGGTCTTCCGACTTCCCCTCTGGGATGAAGATCGACTCCCAGCAGCTACAACAGCAGCGCCAGCAGCAGTAGGCATTACACTCAAGGATGCATCGGAGGAATCCCTGGCAGGAGAGGACTCGTCAGATTTGCCAGTGACATGGCCTGCAGGACTATTGGCTTTCCTGGGTAAGGAGGAAATTGACACTGAGGGAGTTGGTGGTGTGGTTTGCAGGAGCTTGGTTACAAGAGGAAGGGATTTAGTGGTCAGTGGACTGCTTCCACTGTCACCCAAAGTTTTTGAACTTGTCACTGACTTATGATGAATGCGCTGCAGGTGACGTATAAGGGAGGATGTTCCGAGGTGGTTAACGTCCTTACCCCTACTTATTACAGCTTGACAAAGGCAACACATGGCTTGACACCTGTTGTCCACATTTGTGTTGAAATAATTCCACACCGAAGAGCTGATTTTTTTTTGTATTTTGACCAGGCATGTCAATGGCCATATTCGTCCCACGGACAACAGGTGTCTCCCCGGGTGCCTGACTTAAACAAACCACCTCACCATCAGAATCCTCCTTGTCAATTTCCTCCCCAGCGCCAGCAACACCCATATCCTCATCCTGGTGTACTTCAACAGTGACAGCTTCAATTTGACTATCAGGAACTGGACTGCGGGTGCTCCTTCCAGCACTTGCAGGGGGCGTGCAAATGGTGGAAGGCGCAACCTCTTCCTGTCCAGTGTTGGGAAGGTCAGGCATCGCAACCGACACAATTGGACTCTCCTTGGGGATTTGTGATTTAGAAGAACGCACAGTTCTTTGCTGTGCTTTTGCCAGCTTAAGTCTTTTCATTTTTCTAGCGAGAGGATGAGTGCTTCCATCCTCATGTGAAGCTGAACCACTAGCCATGAACATAGGCCAGGGCCTCAGCCGTTCCTTGCCACTCCGTGTCGTAAATGGCATATTGGCAAGTTTACGCTTCTCCTCAGACGCTTTTAATTTAGATTTTTGGGTCATTTTACTGAACTTTTGTTTTTTGGATTTTACAGGCTCTCTACTATGACATTGGGCATCGGCCTTGGCAGACGACGTTGATGGCATTTCATCGTCTCGGCCATGACAAGTGGCAGCAGCTTCAGCACGAGGTGGAAGTGGATCTTGATCTTTCCCTATTTTAACCTCCTCATTTTTGTTCTCCATTTTTTAATGTGTGGAATTATATGCCAGTATCAATAGCAATGGCCTACTACTATATATACTGCGCACAACTGAAATGCACCACAGGTATGGATGGATAGTATACTTGATGACACAGAGGTAGGTAGAGCAGTGGCCTTCCGTACCGTACTGCTATATATACTGGTGGTCACTGTGTCAGCAAACTGCAAAACTAAAATGCACCACAGGTAAAGAATGTAGATAGATAGTATACTTAATGATGACACAGAGTTAGGTACAGCAGTGGCCTTCCATACCGTACTGCTATATATAGTATACTGGTGATCACTGTGTCAGCAAACTGCAAAACTAAAATGCACCACAGGTATAGAATGTAGATGGATAGTGTACTTAATGACGACACAGAGGTAGGTACAGCAGTGGCCTTCCGTACTGCTATATATAGTATACTGGTGGTCACTGTGTCAGCAAACTGCAAAACTAAAATGCACCACAGGTATAGAATGTAGATGGATAGTATACTTAATGACAACACAGAGGTAGGTACAGCAGTGGCCTTCCGTACTGCTATATATAGTATACTGGTGGTCACTGTGTCAGCAAACTGCAAAACTAAAATGCACCACAGGTATAGAATGTAGATGGATAGTATACTTAATGACGACACAGAGGTAGGTACAGCAGTGGCCTTCCGTACTGCTATATATAGTATACTGGTGGTCACTGTGTCAGCAAACTGCAAAACTAAAATGCACCACAGGTATAGCATGTAGATGGATAGTATACTTAATGACGACACAAAGGTAGGTACAGCAGTGGCCTTCCGTACCGTACTGCTACTATATATAGTATACTGGTGGTCACTGTGTCAGCAAACTGCTAAACTAAAATGCACCACAGGTATAGAATTATGTAGATGGATAGTATACTTAATGACGACACAGAGGTAGGTACAGCAGTGGCCTTCCGTACCATACTGCTATATATAGTATACTGGTGGTCACTGTGTCAGCAAACTGCAAAACTAAAATGCACCACAGGTATAGAATGTAGATGGATAGTATACTTAATGACGACACAGAAGTTGGTACAGCAGTTACCTACTGTACCGTAATGCTATATATTATATACTGGTGGTCACTGGTCAGCAAAACTCTGCACTGTATGCCTCCTATATAATATTACACTGGTGGTCCCCAGTCCCCACAATAAAGCAGCACACTGAGCACAGATATGGAGTGTTTTTCAGGCAGACAACGTATACTGGTGGTCACTGTCAGCAAAACTCTGCACTGTACTCCTGCTATATAATACAGCTGCTCCCCAGTCCCCACAATTAAGCAGTGTGAGCACAAATATATGCAGCACACTGTGAGCACAGATATGGAACGTTTTTTTCAGGCAGAGAACGGATAACTGGTGGTCACTGATCAGCAAAACTCTGCACTGTACTCCTCCTATATTATACAGCTGCTCCCCAGCCCTCCCCACAATTAAGCAATAGTGCACAGCACAATCAAGTTCAACAATAACGGAGAGGATGCCAGCCACGTCCTCTCCCTAACATTTCCAATGCACGAGTGAAAATGGCGGCGACGCGCGGCTGCTTATATAGAATCCGAATCTCGCGAGAATCCGACAGCGGGATGATGACGTTCGGGCGCGCTCGGGTTAC